>NW_011499848.1:4485951-4540864 GCF_000495115.2 Populus euphratica
GGCAGGGGGCTTTTTAAAAATGGTTTTCACTTGAAATAAAATGATTTTCTTAGTTTTTTCTTTATATTTTTGACATTAGCAAATCAAAACCATCGAGAAACACTAAAAAGATGTATCAATTTGATGTTTTTTCAAGCCAAACAGATTGAAATGTACTCAAAAGCATTTTTCAAACATAAAGACAAACGGTGCCGAATTCATACATGTCCCTTACTTCTGAACGTTTTTGTTTCCTTTCTGGAAATTCACAGATTACTTCCAAATTTCATGATGCAGGAATTCATGGGTAGAAATCTCCTTGCTTTGAATGTCATGTGGAAGTACAGGGAGCAGGTGAGCTGATTCTTGTGATAAAAACAAAATCTGGTTTGTGGATGCATTATGACAACCAATGGCATTACTAAGTATCAGAATTGTTCCGTGAATTTAGATTTTCCAAGAAGCAGAAAAGCTGCTTATCAGAAGTAAGCAGGCAGTGATTTTTTCTTTAAAAATGTTGCATGCAAGATGGTTGCTTCAATCAAAATGTGAAAAGTTAATGTATTGAATTATAGAAGTGCTTGGTTTTCATTGCACTCTTTCGCCAAATACTTTCTTCCCACGTGCAAAGATTAGCTTTCCATGGCAAGTCTGTAAACCACGGTCGTCATCACTTGTGAGTCTCTATTAAAGGATAGGTAACAAAATTTTTCTATGATGTTATTTCATATGAAAGACCTGGGTTCAAGTAGAGGTGATTCTTTAAAGGGAAATTGTACTAATTTAGACTCCACGGTGATAGAAGTATGGAGAACTTACACGGTAAAATTCTCAGGAGAAGAGAGAATGTTGATGTGAAAATTTTCTTGTGATGCAATATTTGTGCCAATTTCTCTTTCTCCCGCCCAATTAATGCTCGTAAACATCCTGAAGTCTATCCTGAGCGTCACTGCTTCACAAAACATATGGAAATAACAATCATGGGAGTGCTGAAGTTCTTGGAGTTTCTTCTTTTCCTTGTTTACATCGTTAAATATATTAATTCCTCATTCTCTTTTTTTTTTTTTTTTTTTTGTTTAGGGATTTTTTCCATTTACTGAAGAAGGTATTGAGGCTTGATGATGTGGCAAATACATTGAAATGCTGGGGAGCTGTTTCTCATATCAGAAATAGCTTAGAGAAGTCGAAAGAGAGGCCTCGGATAGGGAAGGTAAGTTGGTGTTGCATTGTTTACTTGAGGTTTTTTTTTTTTATGACCTCCAAAATCTGGATGCTATATTGAGAATCTCTCTCTCTCACACACACACAGCATGTGCAAACACATACTCGTTTTTTTTTTTTTTTTTACCTCCAAAATCTGGATGTTATATTGAGAATCTCTCTCTCTCTCACACACACAGCATGTGCAAACACATACTCTTCCATCTCTCGTTCCCTTCACGGCAAGTTGGATTGTCAAACCTGCTCCTTCTAAATCTTCTGTGTTGTTCCTGTGCCTATTCCATCAACTCCTCTTTTACCTGTAATCCCATAATATATAAACCTTTCATCCATTAGAAGACCCTGTCTCAAGTACTTATAATCTGAGATCCATTGCTTTGCAAAAATTTAAACAACATGCCTTTCAGATTCCATCTATTTTCCTTTTCAAAATCCTTAAACAGTTCAAATCTCAATTCAGCCATGAGCATAAACTCATTCTTCTTTCAAAACTCTGACTTGTAAACTTCACAATGAGCAGATTACTCGAGTCTGTTCCTCCACATAACCAAATTACTTAAATGTAAAGTCGTCTGAGTGGAAGTACATGATGTTTGACTTGTCATTGTCTATTGAAGAAGATAGATCATTTCTACGTAAAGCTTTTAATATATTATATATTATGCTGCACACAAGGTGTGATGCAAATTAACTTCAAAGGTGGGAGATGTATGGGGAAGCGTTTTGATATTTATGGATTATCTTGCCCAAAAGCATTTCTACATAGAAATTATGCTGAGTATGAGAGTTTGAGTGTTCGAATGCCTTGTCCACTCTGGTAAATCTGCAATTTAATGATGTTTCACACTGCACGATGCTTGCAGGAAATATAAGTTGTCCTGTGATCTGAGGAATACAAGCATGAATGATCTAGATTGAGTTGAATGGAAAAAGATGATGAAGAAGAAGAAGAAGAAATACTTGCATACCCATGCATTAGTCTTGTTTCTTTCTGTCTAATCTTTACATCTACCTCAAATGGTATTTCTTGTACACTTGCTACAGGCAGTCAGCATTTTCATAGACATGGATGAGTCTGGAGGCCGAGCAAATGAATGGATTTACAAGTAGACATGGCCACGATTTACTCAGATTCTACTCTGCCAGTCGTTGCAGTCTGTAAAGATAGAAGAGCCTGTCCATCCAACAACTAAGGTTACACTTTGGTTCATTATCGTAGCGGTTGTTAGACTGAAGGAGGCCGAAGGCTTGAACATGGCTTTCTCGTATTTGTAGTCTGGTTCTTTATTTTTTACTCCATAGATAGTTAGATACCATATAGGCATGCAAAGCGTGCTGACAGTGTCTTTATAGTCTTACATACACGACTATATTTAAGACCCATTGCTTCTTTCGTAACTTTTCTGCCTGTGATATCTAGGTTTGTTAACTTGCTATGTTCCTTAATTGAAATCCACTTATGGGAATTGATTGTGGGAGACCGGAGTGCTCCTGCTTCGGGCAATGGGGCAATCTGTTCTCCGTTTTCTTGCCAATAAGTTCAAACTATAAAGAACAAGGTCTGGCTACCCCAGCTGTTTCCATTGCGAATCTGACAACTCTAGCGCCTGCCAGATTGAACTCGCTTGACATGCATGTACGTAGATTTGTCTTGCAAGCGCGCTTTCTCTTCGTGTCACTACTATCATTTTTAGCCGTTTTATTCCTAGCATGAGTTGTTAGTTCTTTTACTCTGTTTCATCGATGGAGTATCCATGATTGAAGATGCCCTTAATTTGGTTACAGAGCCTAACAGTGTTTTAAAAGGATTTAAGATTTGTTTTTATTTAAAATTAATTTTTATGTTTTTTTTATTGTTTTGATATGTTATATCCAAAATGATATTTGAAAAAAATAAAAAATATTATTTTAATATTTTTTTTAGTAAAAAAATATTTTAAAACATATCTGTTAACATATTTTCCATCCTTCCTTCCGATGCACTATCACTCCAATTCTTTACCATGAAAATAAAAGAAGAGGTGAATTTTGTGGGTGGTGGTTTAAAATTTATATTTATTTTTATGTTTTAAAAATATTTTTCAATATTTTTTTATTTTTTTATTTTTTTACTTTAAATTTATATATTTTGAGTGTTTTTAAATTATTTTGATATATTAATATTAAAAATAATTTTTAAAAAATAACTATAATTACCGTTGTAGTGAGCTTGCACAGTTAGAAGTACGAAATCATGAAATACTTGATAAAATCTTGAAAAATAACAAAAATAAAAAAGAACAATAAATCAATGTCGAATTATTATGGACGAGAAGGTGAAATTTAATGATATTTCGGGCACAAATTATCAAGACACGTCAGTACTTACCATGGCGATGCATGTGCTTTACCGTGCATTAACCTACGTCCCATTAGGTGAGCTTTTGGTCGCTGCTCTGTAAGCGCACCGAAAAACAAATATACTGATTCATTGAGTAATTTATCCTTTAGTCCTTGAGTACTGAACTAAATTATAACTCAGTCCTTTATACTTAAATACTTCCTTTATTCTCCTTGACCTTCGTTATCCTTGTTTTATTATAACGAAGGTGATGCAGTGGTTAAATTGAAGAATAATAGAGTTTTGTGTTTTTAATAAATCAAATTTTTATTTAAAAAAACATTTAAGAGAGTATTTAATATTATGATAATGGTTATTTTTAAAATATTTTTTATTTGAAAATACATTAAAATAATATATATATATATATATTAAAATTTATTTTTGATCCAATATGTCAAAACAATTCTAAAAATTTAAAAATTATTTTTTAAAAAAAGTAATTTAATTTTTTTACAAACTAAATTAAGTAACAAGGATTGAAAAGGGAAAGGTTTCAGAAAAAAATGTGACTAAAAAAATGTGACTGGATAAACAAATATGAATCTCACTCCTCTCTCTCTGCATCTCAAATGACAACTCATCTGGCACAAAAACAATTAGGGAGCTAAATTATAATCACGCTGAGAAACCAGGGACTAAAATAACTTACTTTAATTTATCTGTCTCAAATTATTCTTAAAAAAAAATTATTTGAAAAGGATGCCGGGGGTATCAAAACCTGGACACCCTTAAATACCAAGCAAGGGAACCAAAAACCCTTTGCAGCATAGTCATAGCCACCGCCCTCTCTTCTTCTCTCTACAGAAAGAGAACACAAAACACACAGAGAAGAAAAGCAATAAAGAAAAGAAGAAGAAGAAGTGAAGGAAGGATGGCACAGTCACTTGAATTGCTGCTGATTCAATTCTTGATGCCAGACAACGATGCCAGAAGGCAAGCCGAGGAGCAAATTAAGAGGTTAGCCAAAGATCCTCAAGTGGTCCCAGCCCTTGCTCAACACCTTCGCACCGCCAAAACTCCCAATGTCCGCCAGCTCGCCGCCGTACTCCTCCGCAAGAAGATCACGGGGCACTGGGCTAAACTCCCTCCTCAACTCAAACTCCTTGTCAAACAATCTCTCATTGAAAGCATCACCATGGAACACAGGTATTAATTATTTTAATTATCTGATGAATAATACTTGCGGAGATTCTTTTAATTATTTTTATCGTAATCTTGTAGTCCTCCAGTGAGGAAAGCGAGTGCGAATGTGGTGAGTATAATTGCGAAATATGCAGTTCCGGCTGGAGAATGGCCTGATTTGTTGCCCTTTTTGTTTCAATGTAGTCAAAGTGCACAGGAAGATCATAGAGAAGTAAGAGCCATTTTTTTTTCTCTTCATTGTTATATCTAGTTGATTCTGCAATGCAAGATTATCCTGATCAAGAATTCTTGAGCATGATCCTACTTACTATAAGAAGTGCGTGTGCAATTTTTTTTTCCTGTCTGACAATTTACGTGTCTCTGCTGGTTTTACAAGAATTGAAAGCGTAGCTTATTGGTCGTGTTCTGTTTTGGTGATGCAAGGTGGCATTGATCCTTTTCAGCTCTTTAACTGAAACTATTGGGAATGCATTTCAACCTCATCTTGCTGGTTTGCAAGCTCTTTTGCTCAAGTGTTTGCAGGATGATACTAGCAACCGTGTTAGAGTTGCTGCTCTCAAGTAATGGACGACTGTTTTTTAAGATTTTTTGTTGTTTGTCTTTTCATTAAGGAAAAAAAATATTGTGGTTTCTCACTAAAATTTATTTTGTTTATCAGGGCAGTGGGATCTTTTATTGAGTTTACAAATGACGGGGATGAAGCGGTCAGTTTGTATGCTTGTGGCAGAATTTAGACAACCACTTTGTATATTTTGATTTTTTGGTTTATATTTTTCCTCCATTTGCACCTGTCATGTGTTTCCTGTCTTCTGTTATGGTATTTACCTTTTCACAGTGCATTGCACCACACTATATTATTATGTATTTTTCAAGGCTCATAATATGTCTATGCTTCAAAAATGAAATGCATAATATTCAATTAAGACTCTTAGTGTCTGGAATAAAATATACCAAAGTTCAAATTAGCTCCTTGGTACTCATGGGTAATGTTTAGACAGTCATAGAACCCCAAACAGCCCCAAATGAATGACTTTTTTCCTTTCAATCCCTCACCTTTAAATAAC
Organism: Populus euphratica; assembly: GCF_000495115.2. NCBI lineage: Eukaryota > Viridiplantae > Streptophyta > Magnoliopsida > Malpighiales > Salicaceae > Populus > Populus euphratica. Next base: position 4,491,742 of record NW_011499848.1, read on the forward strand.
AGGTAATCTTAGTAAGAATGCAAGTGAACTGATTTACATAATGGAGAATAATACACCTCTATTTGAGCAAGTAAAAATATTGGAAAATCATTGAAGAGCCTTCCAACCCCTATTAGTGTTGAAAGAAACCCTTGGAATGACCTGTAAAACAATGCACCCAAAGGAGGCCAAGAAATCCTGTCCCAAGGAATCCATACTGTTTTTCCATCCCTCCTCCCTGAAACCCATAGTTAGGTCAATCACAACTTCTCCACTCTGCAAGGAATTATTCAATCTCTGCAGTGATCACTAAAGGTCTACATATCCTAGGCAAAGACAATTTAAAAGGAGATGACTATTTCTTCTGTCACTGCTGAGGTTGGTTTTTGCTTATCACCATTTTCAAGTGTTGACTTTTAGCTATATGTGTGCGCAGATCAAATTTCGCCAGTTTATTCCCAGCATTTTAAATGTGGCTAGACAATGCCTTTCATCTGGTGACGAGGATGTTGCAATAATTGCTTTTGAAATCTTTGATGAACTGATTGAATCTCCTGCACCTCTTCTTGGAGACTCTGTTAAATCCATTGTGCAGTTCTCTCTTGAAGTTTGTTCTAGTCAAAATTTGGAGTCCAACACACGTCATCAGGTTAGATAGGTGCATCAAATTATGTGTCGTTGGACATTCTAAATCTAGCTGACATGTGTAATTGAGACAGCTGCACCTCTGTCTTGTTTTTTTCAATTTTTTCCTCACTTACCATACTTTTTGCATATCAGGCTATTCAGATAATTTCATGGCTGGCAAAGTACAAACACGGTTCCCTGAAAAAGTATAACCTGGTCATCCCCATTCTGCAAGTGATGTGCCCCTTGCTTGCAGAATCAACTGATTCTGTTGAAGATGATGATCTTGCTCCTGATCGAGCAGCTGCAGAAGTCATTGACACTATGGCTTTGAACCTCTCAAAACATGTCTTTCCCACTGTCTTTGAGTTTGCTTCCTTAAGCAGTCAGAACACCAATCCAAAGTTCCGGGAAGCTTCTGTTACGGCTTTAGGTGTTGTTTCAGAGGGTTGTCTGGAGTTGATGAAACATAAATTGGAATCTGTTCTTCATATTGTTTTAGGGGCTTTGAGGGATCCAGAACAAATGGTTAGAGGGGCTGCATCATTTGCCTTGGGTCAATTTGCTGAGCATTTGCAGCCTGAAATTGTGTCTCACTATGGAAGTGTTCTTCCCTGCATTTTAAATGCTCTTGAGGATGCATCTGATGAAGTAAAGGTAAACATAACAAAAGCATCAAAGTACTATGCAAATCACATTTCTACGATCGTATGACTTCGATGAAATGACCTATTTTATTCCACATGATCTTCTTTATTTGAATCTGAATAGGAAAAGTCATACTACGCTTTAGCAGCATTTTGTGAGGACATGGGTGAAGAAATTCTTCCTTTCCTTGATCCTTTGATGGGGAAGCTACTTGCAGCCCTCCAAAATAGCCCTCGTAATTTGCAGGATACATGCATGGTAAGGAAGATGCATCTTAAGCTCCCTGCAAAGTTATGTGATTAAACCAATTAATAATTAAGTTTTCTGCCTTATTTTTGGCTGTATTTTTTAAATTCACTGAGTAATGTTTTTGCAGTCTGCAATTGGTTCAGTTGCAACTGCTGCTGAGCAAGCTTTCATTCCTTATGCTGAAAGGGTTCTCGAGTTAATGAAATCCTTCATGGTGCTTACCAATGATGAGGATCTCCGATCACGAGCAAGGGCTACTGAGCTTGTAGGAATAGTAGCCATGTCTGCTGGGAGGGGGAGGATGGAACCGATTCTTCTCCCTTTCATGGAAGCTGCAATTTCTGTAATGACATTACCATTTCTCTTTAACAATTGCAGCATGTTCTTTTAGAAATTTATTTTTTTCTGTATTTTCTCAGGGTTTTGGATTGGATTTCAGCGAGCTTCGGGAGTATACTCATGGATTCTTTAGCAATGTAGCAGAGATAATGGATGATAGCTTTACACAGGTTTACTTAGTGTCCTGGAATAAACTTGCATGGTCCTTTCTATAAATCCCATGTTCATGTTTAATGCTGTTTTTGTGCACAGTATCTTCCTCATGTTGTACCCCTGGCATTCGCTTCCTGCAATCTTGATGATGGTTCTGCAGTGGACATCATTGAATCTGATGATGAAAATATCAATGGATTTGGTGGAGTCTCATCTGATGATGAAGCTCATGATGAGCCAAGAGTTCGGAATATCAGTGTAAGAACAGGAGTACTGGATGAAAAGGCAGCTGCAACTCAAGCACTTGGCTTATTTGCACTTCACACAAAGAGTTCTTATGCCCCGTATCCATTTCATTCTCCTTGTTCAGAATTATTTTCCTCTATCACCGTACTGAGGTTTGAATTTAAAATAACAAATGAAGTATTACATCTTGAATTCTTTAATTGTTTTAAGCTATTTGGAGCAGACATTAAAGATTCTGGTGAGACATTCAGGGTATTTCCATGAAGATGTTCGGCTTCAGGCTATCATTGCTTTGAAATGTGAGTAACAACCATATGGCTTGTTGATGGTTTTGTGTTAATGTATATCCAATTGCTCAATTTCCTAGTTCAATCTGATATCTGTTATCAATATGAACTCTTTTGGATGTTTCTTAGAAGGCATTTACCACAGTGGACACAGGCCACCATGAGATAGTAACATCAATCAATAAATATACGAAAACCTAGTCAATTTTTTTGTTGCTCTTATATTAAATAAAGAGCAAAGTAGAGTGCTACCATTAAGGAGAAGGAATTTGGGAGAGGAGAGGGGATGGAAACTTTAACATAAATGGGGTATCTTGTTTTCTTTGCAATTGAAAAGAGCTTGAAATATTAAAGGCAAATTTGAGCATGTCTGCCATGATGTTTGCAATTACTACTAATTCTTGCCTTGCTAGACTTGTCTTATCGTTCACATTCACCTAGTGGGATTTGAGCCCTGTAAGCCTGTCCAGCTCATAGAAAAGATAGTAGAGACTGAATGAATATTCTAGGATAACAAACATACTGTAAGTCTCGCTGTAATCATACTAATCTCATTATTTGATTTTTTGCAGCTATTCTGACTGCAGCACATGCACTCTTCCAGAGTCAAAATGTCAGTATGCATTAGCCCTTTACTTATTCCTGTCTTTCTTTTGATGGTTTTAGAAACATTTTTTTCCTTTTCATGTCCTCCATCATTCTTCCCTTACCACACCACATGGACTGATGACCTATGATTATTACATAACTAACTTTTTATACAGTCTGGCCATGTGAGTTTTGTTTCTGGTTTTGGTTGGAATTTTATTTCTTTTTTGGAAAAAAAAAAGAGAAGATAGTTGGAGCCATTTTGGTTAGCATGAGTTATTCCATGGTCAATACCTAATAGTTGGGCCCTCCCTCTTTATGTTACTGACCTTATTCTCAAGTTAATTTCAATCTATCCTTGTAATCAGATGAAATGGAAAAGCTTAGAGCGGGTTTCCTGATGCACCTTTCTCTTCAATTATGTGACTATTGCTGGGCTCTACTAATACAATGTTAACTTGCTTCTTGTTATGCAGGCCCAACAGGAAAAGGCAAGAGAAATGCTTGGTGGGGCTATGGCTTGATAGTGGCATATAGAGTGTTTGTATCTGCCAGGATTCTATATCCTGGTTTTAAGTGGTAAACAAATTTTAATTAACATATCTTCATAATAAGCAGATACTGTGATGGATATTTACATCAAGACTATGACTGGAGATGATGACAAGGAAGTAGTTGCTCAAGCATGTACAAGTGTGGCAGACATCATTAAGGATTATGGTTATGCAGCTATTGAACCTTGTAAGCATGGCTGTATTTGCTTTTTCTGTGAAAAATAAAGTTTGTAGATGCAGATAGAACATCTTGATGGGCCACACTCTAATGTGATTTGATTACAGATATGTCTCGGCTTGTTGATGCAACTTTGTTATTACTTAAAGAGGAGTCAGCTTGTCAGCAACTGGAAGATGATAGTGATATGGATGATGATGATACGGAACATGATGAAGTGCTTATGGATGCAGTTTCTGATCTTCTTCCTGCATTTGCAAAGTCCATGGGTTCTCATTTTGCACCCATCTTTGCTAACCTATTTGAGCCTTTGATGAAATTTGCGGTGCACTATCAGTTGATCCTTTTTGGTCAGTTAGTTTCTATCTTGTGCTAAGACTTGTTCTGGATTCTTATCATTTTGATGGTTGGAATTGCAGAAAGCTTCACGCCCTCTGCAAGATCGAACTATGGTGGTTGCTTGCCTTGCAGAAGTTGCTCAGGACATGGGTGCCCCAATTGCGGGTTATGTTGATGTAATTTTATTGCAATGTGAAACTTTTTTTTTTCTACTTTTGGTTATCTGGAAGTTCTTATATTTTGTCTGAAATCTTGTCTCATATTTCAGAGGGTGATGCCCTTGGCGATCAAAGAACTTGCTTCATCAGATGCAACTAACAGGAGGAATGCCGCATTTTGTGTTGGAGAATTGTGCAAAAATGGCGGGGAGTCAACTTTGAAGTATCCAATAACCACATAAACTGACCCATTCCCATTCATTTTTCTATATTTCCATCATTGATAATTATGATTTCTATTTTTTGTAATCTTTGTTTATGTTGTGGCTGTTGGGGAGTGTGGTGCTACAGTTTGTTGCATGCGATTAATAAGGTTTAAAGTTTACTAGAAAGGTGCTAGCAACTATTTTGGTGTTGAATTTCATCTTTGCATAACCCATTCATTTGTGTTACTGGAGATTTTTCCTCTCATCAACACCAGATATTATGGTGATATATTGCGTGGACTCTTCCCTTTATTTGGAGAGCCTGAGCCAGATGATGCTGTTAGGGATAATGCAGCTGGTGCAGTTGCAAGAATGATAATGGCACATCCTCAGGCTGTCCCATTAAATCAGGTTAACATCCTGTTCTGTCCCATTAATATTCTGCTAACTTCTTCCTCGTAACTTTTGACTAATTATTCCCATGGTGCTTATCTATATCACTTGGGTTGATTTTCGCAGGTTCTTCCTGTTTTCCTGAAAGTCCTCCCACTGAAAGAAGATCATGAAGAGTCCATGGCTGTCTACAGTTGTGTCTCTACTCTCGTTTTGTCATCCAATCAACAGGTAATCTTGTGTTTGGGTAGCATGATTGAGATGGATAAAAACTATTACTGAAAGATTGTTTGGTGAAAATGATTAGATCTTTGAAATGATTATGAGGTGGTGGAAGTAACAGATTGTACTCTGCTGATGCTTGAACCTACCACTCCCTCATACGCATGCATACTCGCACTTTTGCACAATTGTGAACACACAAAATACGAATCTTATTCCTTGGGTTTATTTCCATCACTGATGCTGTGCCCTTTGTTTCTCTCAATTTATATATGCAAAAGCAGATCCTTGCACTTGTTCCAGAGCTGGTCAATCTTTTTGCTCAGGTTGTGGTTTCTCCAGTTGAAACACCTGAAGTCAAGGCTCAAGTAGGAAGAGCTTTCTCACACCTGATTTCACTCTATGGTCATCAAATGCAACCTCTATTAAGTAACCTATCGCCTGCACATGCTAGTGCTTTAGGTGCATTTGCCCCCAAAAGCTGATGGCTGATTGAATTAGCAAGTGTGATTTCTTCCTTGGTTTTCTACATGTCATCCTTTACAGAGTGTGCTTCTCAAAGAAAACGTCTTGTGTTGCCTGCCTTTTAGTTGAAGGCTAAATTCAGGAAGGACACCAAAGCAAATATCAGGTAAGAATGATTTATGATTTAATTTGTTGAGAGTCTATCCGTACACAAACTTGTAACCAATATGTATTATCCTGCTCCACTAGCATAAATTGACATAGCTGCACTCATTTTCACAGGTTTGGATCCTGCTGCTGTCTCCACTAATTCTGTGGAGGGACTCCCTTTTCTTCCATCATTTTTGTATCACGCTATTCAATTTGTTATCAATTACAGCTCCAGTCTTCCAATTTATTTGTTTGTTCAGATCGAGTGGCGAGTTTTTTGGGGTTTTCTGGCCATGATGAGAGAGTTTTTTGAGTGATTTACGGAATACAAATTTGTGCCTTATTATTATTACTTAAGAAGTATAAAATGTAAAAAACATTCTTTTGTAAAATCATGTACAATGATATGATTTCTGCTTGCTGATCTCTCGGTTGCTTAGCACGCACTCCATTTACTGGAAAAAAAAACAAAAGAGGAGTTAGTGTTTGTCCTCCCATAAAATTTCTTCTCAAGCGCCTCTGAACTTTATATTCTCCTTGGATAAAATTAGCTTTGCTTGTTTCTTTTTTCTCCATGCACATACAAAACACCAGTGCTCTCTATTCCGATTTTATCTCGCCATGTTAACTAGGACTCTATGTGTCATTTGTGAATGCATAAAGGCCAAGAATCTGCCTCTGTTTTTTCTTGCCAGTCAGAACTGCGCTCCACTCCGGAAGCTTGTCGAGTGCTGGATTGCACCGAGTGTTGAGTGGGGCGCGTTACACCCCAACCCCAAAATGGGAAAAAAAAATGATGTGCAAAACAATATTGAGAGGTGGTATGAAGGTTAACAGGCTTCTAAATCCAAGGTAGCTTTGATTGGCGAAAATGAAAGCATCGAGCTTGTGTTGAGCTAAGTTTAGTGCATGTAGACTCAGAGTCTCAAACAGGCAGTTGTGGAGGTTGCATGCGTTTGGAGAATCAATGGTGGCTTCCGCCAGTCTTTGAACGGAGGTTTTTTTAAGTCCTCAAGTCCTAGACTTGAATTTATCGAGACAGAACATTGCAAGAACAGGGAAAGAAGTTTGGAAATGAGGTCTTTACATGCTCTTTTGGTTAAGCTAGGTGAAGACGACTTCCCCACCTCAAGGTTCTCCTTGCCAGCGGTCAGATCAACGTGCACCCCGTCGTGTAGTAATGATGATGAAATGTTTGGAGACCGGGTGTCTCGATTTTTATTCTGGGAACACCAGTTTCTAATAAATTTCTCGATGGAAGAACAGCAAAAGACGAGATTCGTAATATCACCACCGCCCTTAATGCAGCGGAGACAAATCTCTCTTAGAGAGGGCCGTATTATGGTCTCACCTCGGAGGGGCAGCTTGAGGAAGCATTTATCCAAACTCCAAAGACAGATAATGCGTTCGTAGTGAAGATGGCTTCCGGCAAACTATAGTGGCAATCGGACATTCACAACCGAGATCAAACTCCCAGTTCTATAGAGAACTCCACAGGTAGTCTGAGCCTCTGAATGCTAACCGCTGCAGGCATTGTCTAAGCAAAGAATAGTGCACAAAATTGAGGAAATTTTCTTTCTTGTCATTGACTCCATCATGGGTCCTTGGAAAGTCGACCATGTCAAGTTGAAACGAGGATTGCGAAGAGTCCCACGGGCGGCTGAAGTCCAAAAACGATGCCGTGTTTTGAACAAGACACTGGTACGAACCAGTTAAACCAACTGTATCTTGCATGATTCTAACATGGAGAGGAATGAGAGGATTTGCTGAGTAATATGTTCAGGCAATCAGGTTGTTGTCAGTCTGGAAACGAGGTCTTTACATGTTCTAAAAAATTGACAAAATTACACGTCACGAATAAGATTGGTGACATCTTAACACATTGCTATGGTAAACGCGGTATTTGAGGAAAAAAATTATTTAATGGACTAGCATATGTTATATTACAATGAGGAAAAAAAAAATCTAATTACAGCACCATCAATAAGAAAAACAAGTCATCTCTTGCAAGAAGATACCACAGAAAAAAGAAAGAAATCTCAGATACACGTTAAAATTTCATTTATGATATCACCAATATTTTCAGAAAAATATCAATAAAAAAATATTCAATAATATATAAAAAAATCACTAATAAAGTAAACTATATTACGGGTAGCTAACTTGTCTTTTATATTGAAAAACTAAAGGGTCATTTTATATCATTTCCGTTTCCTTGCATGTTTGTTTTTAAAAAAATTCTTAATTTTTCAACTATTTCTTTAATTGAGTACGTACCATAGTATTAGTTATTGTTAATTAACAGCAATTTCACGGTAAGATTACCATGAAAAGGCTGCATTCATCTCCATTCAGATACAAGCAAACTCCTGCTGGAGGTACAATACCATAGTATTTCAAATATGGAAATATTAACACTCAATCTATGTATATCTATGTTCACCACTGCTAGCTGCATGTAAATTGCCAGTGCATGTGTATTCCAGTGTGGACTCCCCGTACAGGTTTACGTTCACCTATACTGACTGTACTTCTCCTCCACAAAGGCTTTCAGAATTGAATCTTTCTCCTCACGATCCTTGAATTCAACTCTCCTCCCGTGACCTGCAGATTAATGTTGGAGTTTGAACCAATACGAGATTAGAGTAGACAGTGCAAAATCTAGTTGAACAAAGAGACTTCAGTTTACGAGATTAGAGTATAAAAAAGCTATCGACTTGAAGGCACGCTTAAAATGCAACCAATAGTCCACAAGCAAGCATCCACTGCTTAGGTTAGTCTATCATCAATGTCATACATAAATGTTGAGAGTAAATCTTCATTAGAGATAAACAGAAAAGAGTACACTTTAATCATTACAAGATTAGATTATAAAAAAGCTATCGACTTGAAGGCACGCTTAAAATGCAACCAATAGTCCACAAGCAAGCATCCACTGCTTAGGTTAGTCTATCATCAATGTCATACATAAATGTTGAGAGTAAATCTTCATTAGAGATAAACAGAAAAGAGTACACTTTAATCATGAACAGAAACCATTCATGAGGTTAGTCTGTATATTCTTAGCATGTTTATCAGGTTTCGAGGCAACAGCATAAACCACCAGGGAAGAGTCATTGAAACATTAGCTGGCTACGAAGTGTAAGAATATGATACTTGAACTATTCCAAATTAGCAAAATGCGAGAAGGATTTTGCATCAAAATTGGTAAAAATGAAAAGAAAACAAAACCCTACCTGGTATTATCCAGTTGAAGTCTATTTCTAGCAGCTTGAGGACGCTATCTATTTGCATTGGAACTGCCAAAATAATGTTATAAGTCCACACAAATTAAACCATGGAAACGATACATGATAACAAAAGGTGATTTTTCAGATAGAACCTATTATAAACTTATTGAGTTCAAAGAATGATCTCCTTGGCCGCGATAGAGTCCTCGTGAATATTTATCCTTCTGAAAAAAAACTGTACTCTTCTCCAGTGACAAAGTTCTTTCCATAATATTGATTCCAGTCAGGGCACTATTACACTACGCCAGTATCATTATTTTGTACTTCAGCCGGGTTTTTTTTTTTTTTCAAATGGGCGAAATGAAATAACATAGCAACAATATCAGTTTTTCCTTCTCTTTTGGATTATTGAATTTAACTACCTGAACATTTATTGTATCTCTCGCAAATGCTCAGCCCTGTTTCTGTCATCAGTAGATGGTCTCCAGTGAATAATATCTTCAGTGGCTTGTAGAATAAGCAGACTGATCCCTGAACCAACCATGAGATAAAGTCATTGTCATTGATGTCAGTGAGTAACATGCTAAAAGGGCTGCTAAGTGAACAAGAAGTAATTACTACAGAGTTACAACCTATTTTTCAGAGAATTCTTTTTCAAAAAAAAGACTGACTGTGTAAGATATCAACAAGACTATGAGGGAGCAGCAAGTGAGATGAGGAAAAAATATTCGAGGAAAAAAGAAGGGAAAGGGGAATGATGTACATTTTGCTTTCTTTTCATTAAGGAAAGGAAGAAGGATAATAAAACTTTTTAGCCAGAAGGAAAAGAAGTGATCTCTTTTCTTTCCTTCCACTGCTTCTCATTTTTGAAAGAAGGTTCTAATAGATTCAGGGGAAAAACAATCTTTCTGCATACTCTCTCTTCCCTCCACAAACCTTTAACCAAGCAGGGTATGAATTAAAAAAAAAAAAAAAATAAGCATGAGATCCAGCAACTCACTTCTGTGTGGCCAGGAGTATGTATGAGCTGGACGTCCCTTCCAAGATTCCATGGACCAGAACCCTGTAGCTTTGTTTCAACATCAGCAGTAGAGTTGTCAACCTGCAAGATAAATATGCATAGCTGCCTGTAAGCTTTAAAGTCACCTTAATCTTCAAAGCGCTAGTCACAACTTTCTTGAGAATGATCCTTAGTGCCTCGGTGGCTATGTTAAACTACCATTTTGTCATGTCTAAACCAGACATGCAAACTATTGAATTCCTCCTTGGCTGATGGTTGGTGAAAGAGAGAACAGGTGCAGTGAGATATTTTAAGATTTCTAGCATTGTTCAAGCCAACAGACTCTTTGAGCATGAGTTGAATTAATTTCCACATCAGCCAAGTCAGATATGGCAGGGAGACACTACTTCAAAGATTCTAAAGGTACCTTGTAATAATACTTATGACAAGTCATGCGTTATTCAACCACTAAAAAAGAGGTACTATATAAATAATTACGATTGCTTATGGAAAATTTTTACTGTGGCAAGATGTAGGAAATGACAATGAACACATATAAATAAAAGGCGCATCAGAAAGAGGAGCAAAAGTAACGAGGTACATCTCCTGAGTGCAGAATTCTGTCACAGCTTAACCTCTCTGACCACTTCCTATGATCTGCAACATCATCCCTGATCAACAAAACATAATTCAGTATAGCTTGCAACAGCTCTGAAAAAAAAGGATGCAATGAGTTTATTTCATCGTACTCATGGGTAAGAAACATGTAACGTGCTCCACCCAGCATCTCAATGTTACGAGCCAGTCTCTCTGTGTATCTAGGACTGCATAACAACGTAAATTAAAATATGTCAGACAAATCTCATATATTAGACTGAACATGGTGGTTCAGGGACCTTAAGGTGTCTCAAAGTGTAGAAAGCACTGTGCACCGATGTATAATGTTACCTGTCTATAATTATATTTCCTTCAGGATGGACAATCAAGAAGGAAGCTGCTCCATAAGATTTCTCTGAATGGTATCCACAGTGATACACGCCCTGAAAGCATTCCACAGCCTTTTAAGATAAAGCACAGAGTTTTTTGGAAGCCCACGAAGATAAAGCACTGAGTTCTTTGGAATTGTAGAAGCAAGCAAGAAAGGATGCATTAACAGGTCTGAATGTCAGCCAAGCAGGATTTAAAAATCATGGCATGGAGTGAGTGATGTCTGAGCATGATCCGCTTGTATTAACTGTAATCGAAGTGCTGCAACAGGGACACAGAAGAAACTGGAATGTAGACAGATAATCATAATTCCTTAAATCTTTCCCGGACTTACTTGGGTTGACTCCTGGCCTCATACCTTAGGCTTAGGAGGAAATACACTAAATAATAATATTATACTGCTAGTCCAGCTGCATTTGCAACGTATTCTACAAACAGAGATCATCTCGTTGATGATCAAATTTGTCACCAGTTTGCAACAGTATAAGAGGATAATTACTTTCAGCAATCACGAATTTTCACCAGGTTATTTCCAAGACGAAGAAAAGAAATGAAAACAGGTTTTGCTTGTGTGCATATATGGATCAATACAATGAAAATCAAATATGATATGCAACTTGATTGGAATAACTGGTACTAGGGCTAGTACATGGTGCTTTTCATGATAGAACCAGGACCTGACAGGGATGCTTAGCTGACATTTTTGAATTATCGAGTAATAGTATACATGTGCTAAATATGAAGGCAGAAGAAAAGCTACCGGAATTCTCTGCTGATCAATTGGTGTTGGGAATGTTTTCTGAGCTTGAAGAATATCTGAAGCAGGTTTCTCAGTATGGATTGAACTTGTTGGGCAAGAGAGTAAGGCCTGAAGATGTAAACATTTTAAGTTCAACAGTTAGGCTGATACAATTGAAACACATTATGTTTCAATCAGAAATGTTAGAGGTCAAACTTTTATAAAGCCGATAAAAAACAAGTTGAAAAGTTTGGTGCGGTAGGATAAAGTTAGTCGAGCCCATTCATGCTACACGCAAACATTGGGGGCAGAATAGTGGAGAGACAAAAAGGAACAAACTTGGCAAGGTAAGTAAACTGCTGGCTTAAAAATGCACCAGAAAATCCAGAAAATAAATAGAAGTCATCTTCAAATGCATCCAACTTATGCAGATAAACATATCTTACTCTTCGCTTTCTCCATGTAGATTTTAATTGACTGTATAATTGATGTGGATGAAAACATAGTCCGAAAAGGTGACAACTTCTACTCCAGATCATTAATAACGATAAAACCATTTTCACTTTGAAGTCTTAAAGTCCCCCTTTCCAGACTCTCCTACAAGAAGAATCCATTTTTGTAAGCTTTTGCATTTCTCCCTTCTTGACGAAGAGAGTGCCCCAACCACACTCCAGTGGACATCCAAAGGCCGCCAACCCATATGCATCCACTAACTTTTTATAACTCTCCTAGAAGAGAACTCTTAAAGATCATAAAATAGTTCCTTGAACAATTAAGGCAGAGAATTGCTTCCCAAACTAGTCATCTATGGGTGGGGGAGGGGAGGGGTGTCAGTTTCCAACACCTTACAAACTAAATCAGATTTGAGGTTCAATTCTTTGGAAGACTATTTTTCTACTCTGCTTAGCACTGTAAATGTTTCCTACTTATTTGCTATATATATATTTATAGATTCAGAGGCCGGTGGAAATAGTTGTCTGCGAGAAAAATGACCTACAGGAATTAGCTAAAACAAACAAAAGAATCAAATTGTAAAAGCACCTGAAGAGCTTTGAGGCGTTCCTCCCCAGAAGTAGGCTGCTTAAAAACTGCAGACATCTCACCAATTCGTGTGAAGACTTGCTGCTTGTACGATAAAAAAAATTATATATATTAACACAACACCTTGCTATCAAAATCTTCAACGTCTGAGATGTCAATTTCATTTCGTTGAGACGCATGAGTGTGGTTCATTGATACATTAGATTGAACGGAACATGTAAAGCCATCCTGATTAATATTAATCCAGTGAAACAAAGGTACTAAAAATCTAAAGACTGGAGTTGGACTAGAAGAGAAAAACCAATTAGAGAGATTACTGGAGCCATCCAACGGCAGGTATCACAATCTATGCATGTGTGATCTGCAAAACAAAGAAGAAAGTAAATAAACTATATTGCCTCAAAACTTAGTGTAAAAAGAAAGCCAGCATCAAACACTGAGTTGGTCTGAAAATGTTTATTTACTACAAAAAAGAAACGAGAGGGGTAGAAACTGTTGTTAAATTACCTACAAAGAAGTCTCCTTCTATATTCTGGGGCCGTCTCGTTCGTCTAGCCTGATATCGAGTGGTAGTAGGACCTGCAGCTGCTGCTTCCTCTTGGCTTTGGATTGCTCTAATCACAGAAACTTTACCACCCTTTGAATTTGCGTTCAACCTCCTTTGACCACTGAATGGCGAAGAAGGTAGCCACACCTCTGGGAACCTCAAATCTGCAGTAATCTTCACAGCCATTTCCACTCTTCTTTGCTTGTTAAGAACGAAAGTCAGACGAAAAGAGGAATTGATACAGTGTAGACAGGTCCCTCAGCAAGTGCATCTTAGAAGACAGAAGGCAGATAAGATAATGTCAAAGTCAACAAACTCAATCGGTCAACGAAAGCTTCCTTCTTTATGCATCCATCTACAGCAGTTAGAGAGAGTGTTATTAATAAAGACTAATTTGTTATTATCAAATAAAATCAATAAATCTGTTATCAGTAGTGCGATTCATCAATCATTGTGGAATTAACTTGAACAAATTAGTATTCCTTTATTCTTTTAGTGCAGCGAAATAATTTAAATGGTCTTAAAAACAAAAATAAAATCTTAAACTTGTGTTGAGAGATTTTCTCATCTTTTCAGTTTTTCAATGATACTTGAATGATTAAATCACTTAAAAATAAATAAAAAATCATAGGCTGGAGTTCAAGAGTATTTTTATATATTTATTTTGGCTTTTCTATTATAATCAAGTAAAGTATGAGTTGAATTTAATATTTTAATAAATATTAAATAGTATTTAAAAAAAATAGTTGGTGAGGGAAGCACATGTTGAGTTGCCAATGTCATTTAGACAAACCGTGAATCATAATTTAATGGTGAAGAGATGCGTGCCGGGATAGCGTTTGAATCCTCTTAACGCTCTCATATCTAGATAGCTTTTGTAGCCATCAAAACTCTGATTTCGTGTCGACAATTTTTTTTTCCCCTTCTTTATTTCAATTTCAATGTATGTCCCTCTATTTTTTTCAAAATAACTCTTTTTTTTTTTTTTTTTAGAATTGGTTTGACTTCCTTTTTATTTTTATTTGTTTTATTTTGAATAATTAAAAAAATTAAAATTTTTTATTAAATTTTATATCTCTTTAATTTTTTTACCTATAATATTTAATATTTATTCTTTTAATTAATATTTTTTTATTTAAAATAATTTTTAGAATTAATTTTTTTATGATTTATTCTTTCTTTCTTTTTTAATTTAATAATTTTTTAAATAATATTTGTATTTTTATTTTATCTTTCAACATTAAATTAAGGGGCCGTCTCGTTCGTCTAGCCTGATATCGAGTGGTAGTAGGACCTGCAGCTGCTGCTTCCTCTTGGCTTTGGATTGCTCTAATCACAGAAACTTTACCACCCTTTGAATTTGCGTTCAACCTCCTTTGACCACTGAATGGCGAAGAAGGTAGCCACACCTCTGGGAACCTCAAATCTGCAGTAATCTTCACAGCCATTTCCACTCTTCTTTGCTTGTTAAGAACGAAAGTCAGACGAAAAGAGGAATTGATACAGTGTAGACAGGTCCCTCAGCAAGTGCATCTTAGAAGACAGAAGGCAGATAAGATAATGTCAAAGTCAACAAACTCAATCGGTCAACGCAAGCTTCCTTCTTTATGCATATCTACAGCAGTTAGAGAGTGTTATTAATAAAGACTAATTTGTAAAGCTTCCTTCTTTATGCATCCATCTACAGCAGTTAGAGAGAGTGTTATTAATAAAGACTAATTTGTTATTATCAAATAAAATCAATAAATCTGTTATCAGTAGTGCGATTCATCAATCATTGTGGAATTAACTTGAACAAATTAGTATTCCTTTATTCTTTTAGTGCAGCGAAATAATTTAAATGGTCTTAAAAACAAAAATAAAATCTTAAACTTGTGTTGAGAGATTTTCTCATCTTTTCAGTTTTTCAATGATACTTGAATGATTAAATCACTTAAAAATAAATAAAAAATCATAGGCTGGAGTTCAAGAGTATTTTTATATATTTATTTTGGCTTTTCTATTATAATCAAGTAAAGTATGAGTTGAATTTAATATTTTAATAAATATTAAATAGTATTTAAAAAAAATAGTTGGTGAGGGAAGCACATGTTGAGTTGCCAATGTCATTTAGACAAACCGTGAATCATAATTTAATGGTGAAGAGATGCGTGCCGGGATAGCGTTTGAATCCTCTTAACGCTCTCATATCTAGATAGATTTTGTAGCCATCAAAACTCTGATTTCGTGTCGACAATTTTTTTTTCCCCTTCTTTATTTCAATTTCAATGTATGTCCCTCTATTTTTTTCAAAATAACTCTTTATTTTTTTTTTTTAGAATTGGTTTGACTTCCTTTTTATTTTTATTTGTTTTATTTTAAATAATTAAAAAAATTAAAAAAAATTTATTAAATTTTATATCTCTTTAATTTTTTTACCTATAATATTTAATATTTATTCTTTTAATTAATATTTTTTTTATTTAAAATAATTTTTAGAATTAATTTTTTTATGATTTATTCTTTCTTTCTTTTTTAATTTAATAATTTTTTAAATAATATTTGTATTTTTATTTTATCTTTCAACATTAAATTAATTAAAAATTAAGCTTTTTAATCGAGTTTAGCTTTAAAATATCACAAACTACAAGTTTAGAACTTTAACCAATATTTAGGAAATTTACCCACATTTAATTGGTTTATTTCCTCTTTTATAAAGTTCATATTTGTTTAGTTTTATATTTCAATATTTATTTAATTAGAAATTAAGTTACCTTACCTTTTAATATTTGATTATTTGATAATTAAGTTTTGTTGTTTTATTTAATTTTTTTTCTACAAAATTACCCTAGTATCACAAATAGAACATGGATTTTGCATGTCTAACCAAGTAGATTTGAGTTATTTTTTTCAACTTTTTTTGGTCATATTTTTTTCTTTAATTTCATACTTCAATATTTTGGTTACTAAAAATTAAGCTTTGAATTATTATTTTTTATTTTATTTTCTACTAGATTATAGTGTTCTCATTTAATTTTTTTTCATTATCAAATAAAATCTTTGAACATTTGATTTTATAAAAGTGATTTTTAATTCAAATTTTATCATTCAGCATTTAATTGATTAATATTTTTTTATTACTTCTATTTTATGAGGTTTTTTTAATTTTATGCTTGTAATCACAGAGTTATCTGGTTAACCTAGTTCAATTCAGGTTTTTGTTGTTTTTTTTAAAACTATTTTTTTTTAATCTTGCATTTCAGTATTGTATTATTTGATAATAGATCTTCATAGTTAAATTCAATTTGCTTTTGATATGATGCTTTTGTGAAAACCAAGTTACATTTTCATATGTTAAGATGGGTTTGAGTCAGGTTTTTTAACCTTTTTTTATTGTCAATTTTTTTCTAGTTCATTTATTATCATTATATTTTTTTTTATTCATGTTACTAAGTTAGCTAAATTTATATTTAAACTCAATCATCTATCTAGTAATATTTAGACATGATCATCTTTGCTAGAAAAAATAGTTGGGCTTTGGTTGCCATATGAGCTGAAAAGGAAGCTTGCTTGTGATTTATTATTATTATTATTATTATTTATATTTTTTTTTATAAATGCATTAATCCGATTAGATAGCTTGTGATTTGATTAAAGTTTTATTTTTTTTATGAAAAAAATATTTTGTTTTGATATGCTAAAAATAACCTAAAAACACTATTTAATTTTTTAATTAAAATCACTCTTATTTGCTTATGATAATATGTAGCCAACTTTTTTTTTAGAAAAGAAAAGAAAACACAGAATTGTTTAGTTTAACGGTCCATTTATCGTCCGCATGCTTGTGAACATTAAGGTTTGATAAAAATTAGTTATTTGATTTATTTATTTATTGGGAGAGTTGGTGAATTGAATTGGATAAATTTGAAGAGGAAAAAAAGGACTAGTCCAGAAATTTTTGAAAGAGCACATAGTTAATTAATCAAATTGAAAATAATTGATGCAAACTAAGATAAATATTTCAACTCAAAATTTAAAATTGAATTAAAGGTTATATTCTTATATATTATTTATATTATTTTTTTAATATATGTTTTTAAATAAAATCTTTCAGATTTTAAAATTTATATATATTTATTATTATCTTGTGCTTATTTTTATTAAATAAAATAAAAATAATAAAATTTTAACTCATGGTTATTTTGTTATTAAAACTTTGATATTATATAAAAAATAATAAAAATAAAACTTAATTCCTGAGACTTTAAAATATAACTTATTAATGGTATAAATAAGTCAAGAGGCTTTCCTTTTCAGCATTTTCTCATCACAGCGTCCAATCAATCCAGCCGAACCTGCCAAAAAACTCTCAAAACAAGAAGGATAATCTCAAATCATTAATCTCTCCGAGCAAAAGGTCCATTTATGAGCAGGTATTTTCTTAACCAAAACACAAGTACATATGGTGTTATTCAAAAACGAAAACAGGAATAACAGTCCATAGTTGTCTTGATTTTCTAATTCGGGTCGGCATCAAACCGTTCGACTTACAAAGAAAGAAGAGAGACGTATTAAATCAACATATTTTATAAATGCATTAATCCGATTAGATAGCTTGTGATTTGATTAAAGTTTTATTTTTTTTATGAAAAAAATATTTTGTTTTGATATGCTAAAAATAACCTAAAAACACTATTTAATTTTTTAATTAAAATCACTCTTATTTGCTTATGATAATATGTAGCCAACTTTTTTTTTAGAAAAGAAAAGAAAACACAGAATTGTTTAGTTTAACGGTCCATTTATCGTCCGCATGCTTGTGAACATTAAGGTTTGATAAAAATTAGTTATTTGATTTATTTATTTATTGGGAGAGTTGGTGAATTGAATTGGATAAATTTGAAGAGGAAAAAAAGGACTAGTCCAGAAATTTTTGAAAGAGCACATAGTTAATTAATCAAATTGAAAATAATTGATGCAAACTAAGATAAATATTTCAACTCAAAATTTAAAATTGAATTAAAGGTTATATTCTTATATATTATTTATATTATTTTTTTAATATATGTTTTTAAATAAAATCTTTCAGATTTTAAAATTTATATATATTTATTATTATCTTGTGCTTATTTTTATTAAATAAAATAAAAATAATAAAATTTTAACTCATGGTTATTTTGTTATTAAAACTTTGATATTATATAAAAAATAATAAAAATAAAACTTAATTCCTGAGACTTTAAAATATAACTTATTAATGGTATAAATAAGTCAAGAGGCTTTCCTTTTCAGCATTTTCTCATCACAGCGTCCAATCAATCCAGCCGAACCTGCCAAAAAACTCTCAAAACAAGAAGGATAATCTCAAATCATTAATCTCTCCGAGCAAAAGGTCCATTTATGAGCAGGTATTTTCTTAACCAAAACACAAGTACATATGGTGTTATTCAAAAACGAAAACAGGAATAACAGTCCATAGTTGTCTTGATTTTCTAATTCGGGTCGGCATCAAACCGTTCGACTTACAAAGAAAGAAGAGAGACGTATTAAATCAACATACCATGGATCTGTGTACCAAACTCAAAAGGTCCAGGATGCGATTTCAGGCGATACTGCGACTGAGAAAATTAAACGAAGAACATACATCCAGCGGAGTTCTCGTGCTTCTATATATATATATATATGGCATCAGTTGCCCTCGCACACTCACTATAATCTGCCAGCTGATTTGGAAGTCTGAGCATGCAAAATAATCTCGAGCCAGAGGAGACCAAGGATCATGTCGCGGCCTTTTTTCTTTGAGTGGGAGCTCGAACTTCCGAGTCATGGCTGTGTAAGCTCTATAACTTGTTGGTATATTCGTCTAGTAAAAAAACAAAGGATCTCAGTATCGCTCTTCTCTAGCTCGCATCTCCAATCTTTAATAATCCATCGAATCTGTTGTACGTGACTGGTGGAGATGTTGTGCTTGGTTTGTTTCATGCTATTGAAAATTGTCATTTGCGATCGAGATATCAATATGTTCTTACGTTAACTACTGAATGAGACTACGTAGAATATTATCCAGGAAAGGATATTGCCATATAATATCTAGAACTTCTGATGCATTTTTTCCGAATATGTAAATTCTAGAATTTATCCACATGTGTTTTTCTACATCTGTAATTTTTAGTTTTTTTTCTCTACATTTTGTCCAGTATTTCTGAATTCTAGCTATGTTTTTTCCTTCAATAGGGTTGATAAATTTAGTTACCGTAACTATCAAATTTTACTGGTTTGTTATTGAAAGGATTGCTGTACCCTGCTGAGTTGCATTTGAAATTATGATCACAATTGATATAAATTTTAAAAAATAAAAAATATTTTTTTAATATATTGTTAAATAAAAAACACTTCATATAAAAATAGCATTCTATATATAAAATTTTATTAAAAAAACACTGTACAAGAATTGTAACACGAGTAGGGAATAAAAAGGACAATTATAAGTGCAAATTTGGTGTAGTGTAGATTGCAATTTTTCTTCTCGAGAAACAGCATGTCATTATGACTCTACTCTGCCCCTTCCATGCCACAAGCAAACGATAAATGTTCGACGACAAAAGCATTGATAAGAACAATTTGGCACCGAGCCTTGATCACTTCTCGAAAGGAAATAAATGGCTATCCACGCATCCTTCCGATCCATTGCCATCATTTTACGGGCTCGTACGTTGATTTTTTAATTGACAAAAAGTCAGTCATGATATGTCGAAGGCCATTATCTCTTCTGCCAAAAAAACTGGGCAATCTCTTGAACAGTAAAGGATGCAATGAACAGTATTATCAAGTTCGAGTCTTAGTTGGTCATATGATAGCCACTGGAGATTTACATGGTCGTTAATTTCAAGACCCGTAGGATTAGTCGTGGTACGCGTAAACTGACCCGAATACCCATATTAATCTAAAAAACAAAAAAAATGTAATCTTGTTCTTCTAACAAGGCAAAAGAGTACAGTCTTCATACACTTTTGTTTTTTAACTTTAATATAACCTGAAAAATTAAATTTAGCATTATTAATTTTTAGGTTTTGAGTTGAATTTGTATTTTTAAACTGATTTTATTGTGGGATTAGTCATGGTATGCGTAAACTGGCCCAGACACTCATATTAATTTAAAAAAAAAAAAGATGTAATCTTGTTCTTCTAACAAGGCAAAAGAGTACAGTCTTCATACACTTTTGTTTTTTAACTTTAATATGACCTGAAAAATTAAATTTAGCATTATTAATTTTTAGGTTTTGAGTTGAATTTGTATTTTTAAACTGATTTTCAACCACACCTCATAACCTCGTAACCGTATCTCTTAAACCCAGCAAATAATGTATTATTTTTTTATATTTTTATTGTTATTAAATTATTTTAATATGTTGATATCAAAAATAATTTTTAAAAAATAAAAAAAATTATTAATATATATTTTAATATAAAAAATTATTTAAAAAATAACTATAATTATATTTCTAAAATCACAAATGTCCTCTAATTACGGAATTTGTTAGAGCAAATGTCCTCTAATTACGGAATTTGTTAGAAAATTTTGTTTTTCTTTTTTATAATTGGTTTTTCCTTTTATTAATGGTAACATTCCAAGTATTTTTTTTAAAGCAGAACTTCCTAATTAACATGCATTTTATCAAGAATAAAAAATAATATAATTATAATTGTACCGTGAATATGGTCGGCCCCTTTTTTCTAACAAAAGATTTGCCATTAATTACTTTTTTATCGTAGTATTATTACTTGATTTGACTCTAATTAAGTTAATGTACTTGGAGATTCAAGATTCAACACGATAACTTGGAGGGTGCGAGGAAGGAATTTCTTTTTAATCGTTCATTCTTGGAATGGTTTTAATATATTTATAAAAACAATAAGAATATTAATTTAATTCTCTACTTAACCCACCATCCCAAATAATTTCATACACAAAAAAAAAAAAATTATTTGATATTCTTGATGAGAATAGAAATTTATTATCAAACAACATCGAATAAGATTGAGCTTTGCCTTTACCAGCAATGTGGGATAATTTTTTAAGATGTTATATATTGATTTTTTTGTAATGAGAAAAATGTATTGTCAAACCGTGTTATTAATAGTCTTCCGGTTGATCCTGGATCCACGCACTTGAGCTTCTTCTTTATATATATATATATATATATATATATATGCACAATTTATTGACATGTTATATATTTATATCATAAAGAAATTCTAATGATATTATTTTTCACTTATATACAATGATTTTTTATTTTTACATTGAAAAGTTTTTTTTTCTTTTTCTTTTTCTTTTTACAATTTAAAAATCTTTTTTTTCTTTTTCTTTTTACAATTTAAAAATGCTTTTATAAAAATTTAAAATGTTTTTATTTTTTTCTTTACTTCAAATTAATAATTTTTCATATTTTAAAATTATTTTGATGTGTTAATATAAAAAAATAATTTTTAAAAAATAAAAAAATATTATTTTAATATATATTTCTAAATAAAAATAATTTTAAAAAATAACTATAACTACACTCACAAAAACATGTTGTATCACATACATACATACATACATACATACATATATATATATATATAAAAGCAGTGCTTATCACTATGCCAAGTCAAACATTTACGAGAAAGGTTGCAATTTATGAAACCGGTAATCAAGGAAGAAATTTGCTGGTTATAAGCAATGTTGATAGTCGATCCTGAACCTATTTTTTATTTTGCTTTTTCTTTTCTTTTTACTGTTTTTTCTTCATTTTGTCGTACTGAGGAATATTTACGGTCCTTTTTCTTAGTAATATGATACTATGTGGAATACTATAGGAGTATTTAATATCGCGGTTCAAATATTATTTATAAATATACATATTTTTAAAATATATTTTATTGTTTTAATATATTTACATGAAAAATAATTTTTAACAAATAAAATAAAATATTATTTTAATATATCTTCAAATATAAAATACTTTACCAATATATAACACGCCCGCAAGTCAGGGCCGTGCCTATATTAGGAACACGTCTCTCTGTAAAGAACAACCGCAGGAAAAAGAAAATGAATATCAGAATCGAAATCATCAATTCAATCCTCAAAAGGTAACTATTTTCATCGAAAAATCATATCAGAATTTCAAATGTAGAAATAATTTTTTTTTTCAAAGTCGCATAATAGTAAAACTCTTTTTTAACAAATAACATAATTCAAAATTTAAAATTTAATAGCATAGTTTAGACTCATTCGTGACCCACAATTATATATATATATATAATCTATTTTAAAATTTAAATTTAAAAAATAAATTAAACTTAAACAAGTACTGTATTCTTATATAAGCTCTACAAGTAAAAAGAGTTATTTACGTGATTTGAAATTAAAACTGTTCTGGAACAAGAAAAAATTACGTCAATTTCCTTAAGATAAAATCACACGTATATTTTTTTTTCAATGAAAAAAGTATTTATTAATAATAAAAAATACACTTTTTATAATAAAAAACATTAGTTTTTCTTATAATTAAAACCTGTAATTGTTTTCTAAAAAAACAAAAAGGGTAAATTCAAAAACACGTGCATGACTATTTTTAATTGTAGAGTTTGTATAAAGATAGAAAATTTATAAATGGAGCGTAGAGTTTGTAAAAAAAACAAAACAATTATTACTGTAGAGGAATAAAGTTTGATTTATTTTTTAAATAGTTTTTTTAAGAAAATAAGAAAATTGGAAATAATATGTGTTTGAAATGCCGAAGATTTTATTACGTGTTTAAGGTATTATTTGATTTTATTATTTTTTAATTTAAATTATTTTTTATATTATCATATTATTTTAATATATTAATATAAAAATAAATTATAAAAAAATTATCTAAAAATATAAAACATATTTAAAAACAATATTTACCGGAGATGGTGCAAAGTGGCCATCTATGTCAATCTAATCCCCTCCTTCCTTCCTTCTCGAATTTCACTTTTTTATATTGGTCGGTCCACCTCCCTCTCTAAACTTAAACAAGTACTGTATTCTTATATAAGCTCTACAAGTAAAAAGAGTTATTTACGTGATTTGAAATTAAAACTGTTCTGGAACAAGAAAAAATTACGTCAATTTCCTTAAGATAAAATCACACGTATATTTTTTTTTCAATGAAAAAAGTATTTATTAATAATAAAAAATACATTTTTTATAATAAAAAACATTAGTTTTTCTTATAATTAAAACCTGTAATTGTTTTCTAAAAAAACAAAAAGGGTAAATTCAAAAACACGTGCATGACTATTTTTAATTGTAGAGTTTGTATAAAGATAGAAAATTTATAAATGGAGCGTAGAGTTTGTAAAAAAAACAAAACAATTATTACTGTAGAGGAATAAAGTTTGATTTATTTTTTAAATAGTTTTTTTAAGAAAATAAGAAAATTGGAAATAATATGTGTTTGAAATGCCGAAGATTTTATTACGTGTTTAAGGTATTATTTGTTTTTATTATTTTTTTAATTTAAATTATTTTTTATATTATCATATTATTTTAATATATTAATATAAAAATAAATTATAAAAAAATTATCTAAAAATATAAAACATATTTAAAAACAATATTTACCGGAGATGGTGCAAAGTGGCCATCTATGTCAATCTAATCCCCTCCTTCCTTCCTTCTCGAATTTCACTTTTTTATATTGGTCGGTCCACCTCCCTCTCCTTTGGCAATTCAAACGCATCAATAATCTAAAAAATCACCATCATTTAATTAATTGAACCTAGCTGCATAAGGGGTCACATCGAATCATCTTTTTCCGGCTATCCTTTTCCGTTAAAGTATTTCTAAAGCAAGAGAAAGATTAAATATTAAATTTTTTGTGGGGGTTAATGCTTCATTAGTGCATGTTTGCAACAAAGAAGTCTTAAAAATAACTATGACGAACCATCTAATGGTTAAGTGGTAAAAATTTAAAATTAAAAGGTTTATTTTTTTGTGTTTTCAGGTTCAAGTTCTTGATTGCTTATACGATAGCTACTAGAGACTTATATAATTATTAACTCCAGGATTCGTAAAATTAATCGTAATACATAGATCCGAACAACTACGCTAATCTAAAAAAAATAACTGTCACGGTCGTCACATGATGGCGAGTCTATCTGGGCGAGTCCAACGTGACAGCCAGCGAATCTCTTCGGGTTGTTTTTGTGATCTGTCTTCGATATCTTCATTTTTCTTGTTTCTTTCTCTTTAGTATTTCTCTTTTAAGAAAAGGAAAATATTATTTTATTGTTATTTTTGTTTTATTAAGTAAAATGTCACCCTGTTTCTGCTCACCACTTGCCAGTAAACTTCACTCACTATATTAATCACTCGAGCTTCAATCCGGTCCCCATCTGCCCATTTCCGAGCGATCACTCGAGCTTCTAAGCTTAAAATCCGGTCCCCATCTGCCCATTTCCGAGCCTACTGTGTTTCAGGTAGCTTTTCTTTTCTCCTTCTCTAAAATCTTAGTCTTTTGATTCTTTGGTCCCTTTTCAGCGTTTTTGTTTGCTATAATTTTTAGAAAATGATGGAATCCGTTGGAAAAGGGAGGTATTGGATTCGTGTCATGTGTTAAAAGCTACATTTTTCCTTTTCACTGAAACAAAATGACTATAAAGTTTTATTTTTCTGGTTTCTGGTGAGTGTCATCCAAGTGGGTTATTCTGTTTGGTTGCAGAGAAGATGAAGGAAACTTAAACCTTTTAGACAGTTATTGTTCTTGTTCCTTAATTATTTTTCTCGCGCTCAATTTTAGTTTCTGTCCAGAATCTTTTCATTTTAAGGGTAGATCGGACCTCTTATTACTCTTTGGCAGGTCTCATTTCCTGTTAGTTAAGTACTTTGTTAATTTCATGTGAAAAATCGTCACATCTTTAGTTGTGGAAGTGTCTTTCTTTGGTGGAATCATTTTTAGAAGATTGGGCTTACTGGAAGTGCCTTTTGTACCATGTCATCATTTTGCTTGAAGAAATTCGCAATACCCGTTGAACTCGATCTGATAGTTAGTGGATCTGATATTTAGCAGTGTTTTTTAAACCCAGGGGTTCCATTTCAGATCAACGTTTTCTTTCATTTTTTGTTCTGTGATCTTGTCAAAAAGATCTTGATTTCCTGAAAGAAATGTGCGTTTCGGGTCTCTAAGTGAGCATATGATATTTAATATTATGCAGTTGAAGATAATTTGCTTTAGATCTTCTAAATCTTGGTCTTATAATGTTGCTCGTTGTGCTTTCTATGGTATGAATTCTGTTCCTTAAAGGCGAATGGAGGTACATTGAGGTTATGAATGTGAAGCAGATCACAGTGAGGAAATGCAATGTAGATCCAAAAGGATAATTAGCAATGTCTAGGTTGCATGCGAGATTTATTATAGACTATTGAACCATGTGCGGATGATTTTGCAAATTCAACCTAGCAAATCTCATTGTATATATATATATACACACCAACTTATCTCAATTGTAAACATAAATCCATTTTCTATGTTAAAGCGTAGCCAGGTGGAAAATATCAGCCATGTGGCATACAATTTAAAATAATTAAGTAAAAGGTTGTAAAGTAAATAAACCGAGAGATTTTCTTCTATTTCCAATTTTTCCCAAATCTGCGAATTAGGTTTTTATTTCTACTTTTAAAAAAAATTTGTGTTGAGCTTCATAGTTGAAATTTTGTGCCAAACGAGAATATTTATCAACTCAGCAATCTTTAACACAGCAAATCGATTTTTGTTAACAATTAATATTAGCTGGATCTTGCCTAATCGTAACAAGCATAGTGTTGTAGTTCAATTTGCCTATTTGATATGAACAGTCTCAAACAGGTTTTTTCCAGTGATTGTTAATTAACCTATAGGTTGCAGTTTGAGCTTATTTTTATTTTTTTTCCCTTTTGGAAACTTCCTCTGAAATGGTGTTTTTAATTTTAATGTGAACTCAATTTTGTCACTCTTATATTGTTCCCTTCAGTTGGGTAGATGATAAAGCTGAGCATCATTGTCAATGGTATCTTAATGTTAGCTATTATTTTTAGTTTGTCTAAGGCTTAGTAAAGACAGGGCCATCTGCATGCCTTCATTGTATGTCTCTTTTTGCAGAATTGATATGCACCTAATCAGCTTGTTAAATTTTAGGACATATCATAGTTTTCCTGGTAGTTGTGACTCAATTGAGTATTTTAGTTCTGGAAAGAACTTTTGTGGTCCTAAAGTAACTTTTTTATGCTACACCTAATCAGCTTCTCCTATGTCTTCTTTTGTGTGTTAATCTCTCTTTTCTTGACATTCGAAGTTAGCATGTGCTTTTCAACATAATCTGCCAAGTGTATTTGTTCCAATGGGAGGGATTGGTGTATGCCACAGACCCAGGGCATACTTATTTATCTTGGTTAGACTTTGGCACTTTTAGTTCACCCATTGTACTTGTTGGAGATTCATAATGGAAATCCCTGTGGCTTCTCACTGACTCATGTTTTGCTGGGGCTAAAGGTTCAGGCTTTGTGCTTTGCATGTTTTGGATACTGGTGCCTTAAGATACTATCTTTCTCTACTCATGATGCCATCCGTTGACCTTATGACTACCTACTACTATGCTGTGTAATGTTTTTAACTACAGCTTTCTGCAGTATAACTTTCTTTGAAGAACATTTTCTGCTTCAATATGTGCATCAAAAGGTTCACATACTGTTTCTTAAGAGATGCAATTGTCCCTACACAACTGTAATTTTGGAAGAGACCTGATTGATT
Source organism: Populus euphratica (assembly GCF_000495115.2). NCBI lineage: Eukaryota > Viridiplantae > Streptophyta > Magnoliopsida > Malpighiales > Salicaceae > Populus > Populus euphratica. The sequence continues at coordinate 4,518,851 of NW_011499848.1, forward strand.
TCATATTCATCCTATTGACTAACTCAATAACCCTTTTCATTTCTTCAGTGCAAACTGCAACACTTTAGATTTATTACATGCATTTTGTCGTGTGTAACAGTTGTGGTTAGTGGTTCCCTGAAGTATATGATGTTGATGCATTGTCATCAATACCTTTCCCAAATTTTATTTTTAAGTGGAATGCAGAAATTGTTGAACTTTAGTGCTCTTTTTTGCTGCCTATTCTTTGCTAATGTCCCAGAATCCTTACTGATGTTACTTTATTCATCTTGAAGGCCTGGAGCCTGAATGTGAATTTAAGCAATTTCTATATGTTTATATATTTTGTGCAGTGAAAGGAGTCTTCCTGAAGCACAATGTCCGATCTCGAGGCCCCCCTGCGCCCAAAGAGGAAGAAGGTGTGGGTAGACTATTTTGTCCGGTTCAGATGGATCTTAGTTATTTTTGTTGTTCTCCCAATCTCCTTCACCCTTTACTTTCTCACTTACCTTGGGGATGTCAAATCAGAGATGAAATCCTACAAACAGCGTCAGAAGGAACATGATGAAAATGTTAAAAAAGTGGTGAAACGCCTCAAAGAGAGGAATCCATCCAAGGATGGTCTTGTTTGCACTGCTCGTAAACCCTGGATTGCTGTTGGAATGCGGAATGTTGACTATAAACGGGCTCGGCACTTTGAAGTCGATTTATCAGCTTTCTGTAATATCCTTGAAATTGACAGGGAGAGAATGGTTGCTAGAGTTGAGCCACTTGTAAATATGGGACAGATTAGCAGGGCAAGTGTCCCAATGAATCTTTCCCTTGCAGTGGTTGCAGAACTTGATGATCTCACTGTTGGTGGGCTAATTAATGGTTATGGGATTGAAGGTAGCTCTCACATCTATGGCTTGTTCTCTGACACAGTTGTGGCTTATGAGATTGTTTTGGCAGATGGCCAGGTTGTTAGAGCCACCAAGGACAATGAATACTCTGATCTTTTCTATGCCATCCCTTGGTCTCAGGGAACACTTGGGCTTCTTGTCTCTGCTGAGATCAAGCTTATTCCTGTTAAAGAATACATGAGGCTGACCTACAAACCTGTAGTGGGTAATCTGAAAGAACTTGCACAGGCCTATATAGACTCGTTTGCACCCAGAGATGGAGATCAGGATAACCCAGAGAAGGTTCCAGACTTTGTGGAGACTATGATTTATAACTCTACCGAAGGTGTGATGATGACAGGGAGATATGCCTCCAAAGAAGAGGCCAAGAAGAAGGGAAATGTGATAAACAATGTTGGTTGGTGGTTTAAACCGTGGTTCTATCAGCATGCGCAGACAGCCCTAAAGAAAGGGGAGTTTGTAGAGTACATTCCAACCAGAGAATATTATCACAGGCACACAAGGTGTTTGTACTGGGAGGGGAAGCTTATACTTCCATTCGCTGATCAATGGTGGTTTAGATTTCTCTTAGGCTGGATGATGCCTCCAAAGGTTTCTCTTCTCAAGGCTACTCAAGGTGAAGCAATCAGAAACTATTACCATGAGATGCATGTCATTCAGGATATGCTTGTTCCTCTTTACAAGGTTGGGGATGCCCTAGAATGGGTTGACCGTGAGATGGAGGTAACCTTGGTCTCCTCTGTTCCTTTTCTTTTTACAGCTCTAGTTCTTTTTTTTTTTTTTTGGATAATTTTTACTTCCCATCTTTTCTTGGCATATGCTAAAAGTAATCTCCTCAAATGATTGATTTGTGTGAAAAATTAAGTCAACCTTGTATCATCCTAGCTTTGGTTGGGAACTCTTGTGGGCTCTGGGCAAGGAAACTATTTGAGAGGACATGACCATCGCAGGTGTTTGATATTGTAATACATAATAGCATGAGGATGTAAAATGACTGCATGAGGGTTGAGTGTCTTAAACATTGACCTGACTGTTGTTGATTTTTCCAGGTATATCCCATTTGGCTATGTCCGCACAGGTTGTTCAAGCTTCCTGTGAAAACTATGGTGTATCCTGAGCCAGGGTTTGAGCATCAGCACAGACAGGGAGACACATCCTATGCACAGATGTTCACCGATGTTGGGGTGTATTATTCACCTGGACCAGTGTTGAGGGGTGAGGTGTTCGATGGTGCAGATGCAGTTCGCAGAATGGAGAACTGGTTGATAGAAAACCACGGCTTCCAGCCTCAGTATGCAGTGTCTGAGCTGAATGAGAAGAAATTCTGGAGGATGTTTGATGCTGACCTCTATGAACACGCCAGGAAGAAATATGGAGCTGTGGGAACCTTCATGAGCGTGTACTACAAATCCAAGAAAGGAAGGAAGACGGAGAAGGAGGTGCAGGAAGCAGAACAAGCCCACCTTGAGACTGCTTATGCTGAGGCTGGTTAATAATGGACTGATTTTGAAGTGAAGTTTGGAAATGTGAAAACTATAGCATTTCTTTCTTTGCTGTTTCTTGCGTTTTCTGGTTGTCGCTGATAGATTAGACTCTTGTTTGGATGGTAGTTTCCAATCGTACTCGTGTTCTAGATAGTCTTGAGACTGTAGACCGCTTCTCACTGCTGCAGCCTGCAAAGGGGCATCAGTTGTTTGGCAACTGTTGTGCAGCTTGGGGAGTGCGTCTAGTCAGGTTAGGTTACCGTTGTGTTGGCTTTATTGAGTGGAGTTGTAATTGGCACTAGAGAAGAAATGAGAGATGATGATGATGATGATTCACTCAAAAGTGAAAATGTTATTTTCTGGTCTCCCCTCTCTCTCTGTTCCAGCCGGTAACTGAACAGTATATTCAAACGAAATTATTTGTGAAAAAAATAATTCCAAGAGAAGAAAGTTAATTGCAACTGAAAAACCCCAAGCGATTTGATTTGCTTGTGAATATTTTCCTCGCAAGCAACAGTCTGTATTTTTCTCCTCTTTGAGGAGTGAAGCTTAATCATGGAGTTTACCATGAGAAGGTGAGGTCAATGGTCACTAACGGTATACCCATAGCGCCACCCACGATCTAAGTTCTTATCCCAATTTAACGGATCCTGTCCAGCTTGAGATGGCCATCAACGTAGCTGAAAACCTAGAAAAGCAAGAGAAAATCTGTATTCAAATCAAGTCATGTATAAGAAAAAGCACATGATTTATGCGTTGATTTGGACAGGCTTCTAATTTTTAGTTTCTTATGGTGGGTGGTTAATATGCACGTGATTTATGCGTTGATTTAGACAGGCTTCTAATTAGATTTTAGTTTCTTATGGTGGGTGGTTAATATATTTATTCAACAATCCTCCATTCCACGCCCATCAACTTCATGACTGCTCTATCTCTCTGTATTTAGTGTTAGGCACAATAAATACTGTCAAAGTGAGACCACGATGGAGGTCCCGGAAAGGAGAAGCATTAAAGCATCTTCAACGTCTCCTTTCACTTCCCCTGCATAATCCCTTGAAGCGAGAGCTTGGACAGTCAATGGGAACGTGCAATTAAGCCCACCATGCAACGCTGAACCTTCTCATAGATATCTCTTGAAGAGGCTAGGTCTACAAATCCGCTTCACATGTAAGAAAAAACTAGTTATGAATGAGAATGAAACTGAATAGCTAACTTGTAATTAAACAGCGACGACCAATCAATTAGATATATAGTTTCGATCAGCGTAACTACAGTCAGAATCAAATTAATATAGTCAAACCTTCACTGGTTGTACGGTTTTGTCCTACTTATCAAAGCAAAAAACCAAACCAAACCCTAATTCATGGTCCCTGCACCATATTCTTATATATAATTTATTAGTATTCAATGATTTCATGCAGCTTTCCTAGGTCCTGACACAGGATTATAAGTTTCGACGAATAAGATCTGTATGATAGTTCCAAAGTCGGTCAACGTCTCGGCCACATTTTAAACATGGCTGGAAGCCTGTCACCATCAGATAAGCGGCGATAAAGTGTAACAAACAGCACCAAATAAGGGACCATGCCAGGGGAAAACAAGAAAATAGCAACCTCTTTCCACCCCATCTTAGCTGCAGCTTGAGCACCAACCAAGTTTCCAATTACTGATAACTGGCTTGTTGGATTTTCAAAAGTTGACAGAAACCTCTTTCCTTTAGAGAACCACTGGCCATAAATTTTAACATCAAGTGCCGCTATCGGAACCGCAAATACCCACCAAAGAACAAGGTAGGACACAGTGTTGGAGCATGCAGATTGGAGCAAAAGAAGCCAAGAAATCCAGGGAGCGGAGCGAACAGATGATTAACTACACGATGCCAGAATTCGGCTTCCACCACCTTGAAGAAAAACATGCGCCTCAATATGAAAAGAAAAGAAATTGAAGTAAGGATTCGGAAAGCAAGAGACCACAGCACAAGAAATCCTGCAGGGTGGAGCAGCGCAACATATGGTGCAGAGGGTCTGTGCATCAATTGGTGAAATTACCAGTGTCTTGAATAACAAAGCTCGGCCACCTAGAGATAGGCGAATCTTAAAATAACCAGCGTGAAACTTTGTTAAAATGGACCATGGGGATGGCTTGATTCTGTCCACAATGATGCTCGAGGGGTTGGTCTGTTGATCTTCTGTAGCGGTGTTTGATGTTTAGACTATTAGCTCCATCTCGAATCGAGATCTTTGGGCTGGCATTAATACCTAATTATGTTAATAGCTAGTAGCTTTGGCATTTGTGGGTTTATCAAGTGGAGGCAAGGTTTTTACACAGCAAAGATGCTCCAGACTACTGGGAGTTATACAACGAATGAAGTGCATTAAGTAATGTTTTAATCTAATAAATTAGAATATACGAAGAGCAGGCGAATAGTAAGCAATCTTAATTTTAGGGATTAAAATTAAGATTAAACCAATCTTTTTCTGTATTTAGCAGCCTGCACATTCGGCCCATCTTCGGCCTTTTTAGTTGTAGACTAGACTTGGGCCGAGATGAGAACAAAGTATTGGCTCTAATCTAATCTAATGGAAGCTACACAGCAGAGCTGTATTCAGTTCATTCCCGTCCTGTCCCTTGCAATTTGTAACCGAGTTGAGTTCTGTTCAACACGAGAAGCTGATATTTAGTCACCGTAAGTAGCTAAGTCACACAATCTTCTTTATGGTGTCTATGTTGCTGCACCTGTCAATTTCGCTCACTCTTGAACTGTTACTACATGTTTGTAATATGTGAGCAAGTGTTACTTCTTTGCTGCTCCCTCCCTGATTTAACCATTTTTCTGTGTAATGGGTTTCTTTTTTTGGTCTCTATAGAAACTGGGTCTCTCTCAAAAATTTTATAGATGGATGTAATTGCATTTTTTTGGTCTAGTTTTTGTGTTTATAAGCTGTTTGTAAGAATGTTCCGAGTAAAAATTCTGTTGAGGTTTATGTTAACTCTTGCTATTTACTAATCATTTCAATTTAAAGGCTTCAGTGTCTTTTCCTGGCCAGACAGATTTGCTTATAACTACCCAGAGAATAGCACTTAGGTTCTTTGTTTTGTTTTCCGGTTTGAGCATGGTCTTGAATAAAGCATGTAGTTTTAGCCTCGTAAATCATCGTGCAGCGTTGCAGCCATTCACCTTCTCTATTATATAGTTCGAAAGTGGAGATTTTGAAATAACTGGACAGCAATTCAGGGCACTAAAATCCCATGTAAGCCTGTTGGTTTCTAACTTCAATCTCAGTCCTTTTCTTGCTAGCCATGCACTATAGCTTTTATCACTATTTGTGATTATGTTTAACCTATGGTAGAGCTTCATATTTTAAAACTTTGAGAGGATTATGTTATGAGATGTTACAAACTGTAACCGTTAGGCAGACCATCAAGATACATGTAGCAGTATGTTTAAAATGTTCTGTCCCTTCACCTCTTCTTTGGTTGCTTTGATGTTATACGAAAATATCTTATTGCTGTCCCTTTATTTTCATATTTTCCATGTACTTCCATATGTTGAGTATTCAAAACTTTTAAATAGAAGCTGCCTGTGTTAAATAGATCATTAGAATCGTGTAGAATATTAGTCTGTTTTTTCTATTATGTCTTTCAGTCTAAACTGTTTTTCATTGTTTTTGCAGATTTAGTCGATACCTTTGACTTCCCTCTAGTTCGTATTGATTTCTCCCAACTCTTATGATCAAGAATTGCGTGACTATTATCTGGAGCATTTCTTATACTTCTCCTATTTATTTGCATATTAAACAAAAGAGCTTCATCATCTCTTCTCAAATAGAACTTCTCCTAGCTGAGTATAGGGAACCAAGATGTCACTTGTCTACTTCACATCCCCTATAGCTCTATCCCCCCACATTAACCAATTTAAAGCAGATGGTTTGCTCTCCCAAAAAATTTCTCTATCAAATCCAAGCTTTTCTGTTGTTGATTGCAAAATTTCAAGGGGTATAAGAAAGAGTGCATGTGATGTTTTTAGAAACAAATCACAAAGTATTATAAGGTTTACTGCAAGACATGCAGTGGACTCTAACAGTCAGAAGTTTACTGATTTATCTCTTAATTGGGATGATCAAGAGGAAGAAGACACTGAAGACATGGAATCGCCATGGGAAGGTGCTATTATTTACAAGAGAAATTCTTCAATTTCACATGTGGAGTACTGTACAACTTTAGAAAGGCTTGGGTTAGGAAAACTTTCAACTGAGATTTCAAAATCAAGGGCTTCAGTAATGGGATTGCGTGTCACGAAGGCCGTGAAGGATTACCCTCTTGGAACTCCTGTTCAGATCTCCATTGACGTGACAAAGAAGAAGAAAAGGTTGAGGCTAGATGGGATCATCAAAACTGTTATCACTCTTGCTTGCTACAGGTATTTTAGTTTCTGATCCTTGTTTTCCAGTGGACTTAACTTTTTTTCCCTGCGTATTTGTGCACTCTTTAAAATTCTTTTTTGCTTCTACCATATTGCAGTATTGTTTTCTTTTTTTCTTTAGTTTCCAGATTTACCTAGGAGAATGATTATCTGTGTTGGCTGTTTGAAATTATTTGCATATGATTAAATTTGTAAGAGGTTTCATGGAAATTCTTTCCCCGATCCAACCAATTCAACATATCTATTTTTAGAATTATCTGGATGTCTCTTGTGTGATTTTTATTATAGCATCTATGAAAAGCTACAGCTACAAATAATGACTTCAGTCTTTCAAAAGCGGAAAAATCAATTTTTTGCTCCTCTTAATGTGGTGGTGTAGTGTTCCTATACAATTATCATAGAGTTGGGCTGTAAAGTATGCCGCTCACAATGAGTCTGACAGCTGTGTGACCATATTTTAGGGAAAGTGCAAAATGTTGTCCTTTTGAGTTGTGACCAATTGCTAATCATGATATATTTTGTCACCAGCCCCAGATAGAACTACCAGCTTTAATGTTTCTATGAATAATACAACCATATGACAGTATGATTAGTAAATGGACTGTGCAGCAACCAAGATCAAGACTTTTGATTTACTTTCTTAGCTATCGCCAAGTTTTAGTTGCCATTTCTTTGGTTTTAGTAGAGTGTAGTCTTTGTGAGAAAAGAAAATGTAGATCCAGGCATCATCACTGTTTGATCTAAGCTGGCAAGAATTTTGTAGGTTATGCATGAGATAAGTAGCTTATATCTTGACCATGTTTGCTCGTTGAATGCACTTAATGTGAGAGTATATTTTAGGATAGCGATTGCTGGAATTTTCATGCAGCAGCTGCTATTAAAGACCCATGACTTGTCTGGAAAACAGCAGCTGCTATTAAAGACCCATGACTTTTCTGGAAAAAGCAATCTAACCAGTTCATCAAATTTTCTTGTTTACCTCTGATGTCTGACCGCATCAGGTATGGGTGTTAGTATTCATCTTGAACTTCATTTAAAAGTATTGACAAAAGGTTGAGAATAATATGACAATATCTTTTGATTTGATGCCAAGAATTTTCCAGGTCATACATAATCTTCCCATGTAGGCCAAATTTTATGTTGCATTTTGTTTCACAACATACTTAGTGCTTCCTTATCATTCTTCTATAATTGAACCCACTTGTTTATCATTTATGATGAAGGTGTGGAGAGCCAGTTGCTGAGGGCATTTTCTCCAACTTCTCTCTCTTACTATCTGAAGAACCCGTGGAAGAACCAGAGATTATTAATATGGGAAAAGTATTTGGTAATGATAAATTGAAATCTTCAATTTTTGAGGAAGAAGACAGTGATGAAGCTTCAATCGAGTGGGACGACCGGTTGCACTTCCCTCCTGAAGATAAGGAAATTGATATTTCAAAGCCCCTCCGAGATACGGTGCATGTAGAAATTACCCTTGATGTTATCTGTGATCCAAGCTGCAAAGGTTTATGCCTCGAGTGTGGTACAAACTTGAACAAAAGCAGTTGTAACTGTAGCAAAGAGAAGGAGAAGGAGAGAGGACCCGGCCCTCTTAAAGATCTGAAAAAACAGATGCTGTCAGGATCTTAAGAGTAATTGCACCTCAAACATTTTCTCGCGTTCGTTCGCAAGTGGTGGAAATTATTAGGGTTTTCGTTTTTTAAAATGTTCTACAAAACTGCATTTGAATCACGCCACGCCATCATATGGATTTTACCTCCATGTGTGATAAAACACATGCAGACAGACCCCTTTCAAATGTTCATTACATAAGTATAAATACCGGTGCATGTATTATCCAACTCAATGACGAATCTAGTCTTGACATTGTGTTAACAAACTAAAACCACAAATTCTTTCTTGATTTTGTCGAACGTTAACCGTATTTTTATTAATCAAACCTTTAAAAAAAATCAAAACCTTAATTCTAAAGTCTAAAACCTAAAGCGATCTATTCGTTACAAGAGATAGGAGGAGTTGACAACGATTTTTAACTCTCTTGGGGGGTTTCGACGAGAGTTAAAGATATGAAAAGCTTATATGTCTAACCTTTGTTGCTGCATTCTCAGCTAACTGGTTTCAGATCCTTAACACCTATCTTCCCTCAATTTCATCATTTGATTTGATCCTCTAAAACATAAGTTATGAAATGAAACTTCCATGATTTTCAAGTTATTTTCAGTTTGATTGTTCCTCTTTGAGACATTTCTCCCAAGATTTTATTTATGTCATGAATATTTTAAATTAACTTGTTAAGTTATAATTAACTAAGCTATTTTATTGTCTTTCTCCTCTTTCAAAGTTGGTTGGTTTAGCCATGAATGTTAAGAAGTAACGAGTCATTATTGATAGGTTTGATCAGATGGTAGCTAATTGTTAAACAAGTCATTATTGATAGCTCTTGAGGTTTCATTATTAAGTAATTGTTATAAATTTAAGTTTATACATTGTTCATTGTTGGAGGTGCTGTACTACTATGAGATGTTGTTGCTTTTTGTAGCTGACATTGGTGATGTTATTGTAAAAATTGTAGAGCTGCAATAGTTCAATTCAAGTTCATATTCACAATTTTTACGTTTTGGTGTGACTAGTATTTTTGTTGTTTAAAGTTTAATTTGTTTTTATATGTTTTAGTTTGTTTTTTTTTGTTTACTAATTCTTTTATTTTATTGATTCTAAATCAATGAAAAATTAATAATATAAATTCAACTTATGAATATTTGAAATATTTATAAAAATTTAGTTTAATTTAATATATTTAACCTCTAAAATAAATAAATAAATAGGGTTTTTCAGTTCCAAGTTTCCGACGTTGACACTGGATGAGAGAGATAATCCACTTCTTCCAGCATCGACGCTGGATAAAAGATGCGAAAAGCACCCCATTTCAGCAATCAGTTGTTCTAAAACCGAAATGTAAATGAACTTGAGTCGCAGACAGATACCGAAAGAGAAGAAATGGGTGCGCTCATTATGAGTTCCACTTTCGGCATTCTCCACTTCGAGTATGTTTATCTCCAAATAGCTGAATGCATTAAATTCCCCACTCCAAAGACAGGTCTGGAATTAGATCAATGTCGTTCCATAGAGCACTGAAAATTGTGCGCTTGTTAATCTTAACCACACAGCCCCACTTCCCTTCCTTCACCAAACCCTGAACTATCCTCAAATGAAATTAATGCAGAGGATATTGAACACGTAATTGCTTGTCTAGTGAGTGTAGTGCCAGTGCGAACCCATAAGGCCTGTCGTTTTCATCATGATTAATGCAAATAACAAGCTTATTTTTTGTAGGGGAGTGCTCCAGAGATGTCTCACACCAAAGTAGCGAATCTTCAGAACAAAAGATAAGTTCAACCCATCAGCCAACTTGAGGCATTAATTAGCTAATATACCTACCTCATACCATTGCTCTTAAATATGTTCTTCATTAAGGTGCCTTTGAAGCTTAAGACTAAATACACATGGGAAGGAAGACAAGGATCTGAATATCTGTGTTACATATAGCACTTCCCTATATTGTATCCCACTCCAACAGGTCTTACACCATTAACGATTGAGATCATCTATTGCAAAAGTGAAGGACACGACTTTGATATGTCTCCCCTCTTCAGTGAAAGACACGACTTTGATATGTCTCCCCTCTTCAGCTACAGAAAGGAGCTCAATCAGGTAATGTTGTCTCTCCGTTATTTTTTTTCCTTCACTAGTTTGCTTGCTGTATGTGTTGGAGTTACTGTAGGTTGTTATGCAGCAAAGTCCTGTTGCGGGAAACATAATCTCACATACATTAAATGGCGTTTACGATCATGGAGTATTTTTTTTGTGATTAGGCCATTTTTTCCAAACACATTATCAGAAGGGGAGGAATTTTTGGTTATATATGTTATTCTTCATTTTCTTTTCCTTGTTTGGAAACTCTTCAAGATACTACAAGACTTACAAATGAGAATGATGAGCAGATCTGCATATTCGTACTCCTGAATAAATATATATAAAAAATATGACAAGCTTTTTCGTGTACAGTCCAAAGTAATTTTGTTCTGTCAAGCATTTTGATGTGTCTGCGGTCCTAATTTGGAATTATGATTCATGCGATGTTGATTCTTATATATATATATAAAAACAGGTATTGTTTGAAGGGGATTCAATTTCCAGAAAGGTGATCTTGAACAGACCTGAGAAGCTAAATATCCTCAATTATGAAATGGTACGCATCTAACGTTTTTTGATTACTTCTTGAATGATGTGAAAGCAGAGCAGGATTTATATCTTCCATTTATTTTTATTTTGGTGGGAAAGGTTGTCCTATCTCCAGGCTATCAAGACATTGATTTCTTTCTACTACTTTGCATTTGTTATGTGCTTCATTCATTCTGCTCCACTTGCACCAATATATTGTTAAACTTTTTTTCCGTTTTTCTTTCTTCTACTTTCCAGGTTTCTCAAATGCTAAAGAACTTGAAGGCCTTTGAGAATGACTCTGCAGTTAGACTTGTAATTTTGAAGGTAGAGAGGGAGGGGGGGGGGGTGCGTGTGGGGGCGCTGTTTTAGCATGTGGTTTCATGAAAACTAAAAAACCAAATCTAAATGAGCTTAACTTCGATAGCTTTTGGACATTGGAGCGGTGCTTTTAACATTATCAAGTTCAACATTCCCTTGATCTCTGAGTGGATAACAAATATATACAGCGATTTGTTAACTGGCAGAGTTTTGTGCCATTAACCCTCTGCCAAAAAATGTGGGCTTTTAAAGATGGAGTTTAGGTCGGCCACGAGATAAAATAAAGAGATATCTCACCATTCATCTTTTTTACAGGGAAACGGAAATATATTTTGTGCTGGTGGTGATATTGTTTCAAATTTTTTGTGTGTAACTCAAGGTAAATTAACATTTGTTTGGGAGTATATTTTCCTGCTGCTCAGATACAGGAAGTTTCCTGCTGCCGATTGCTACACGGAAGCTTAATTTCCTCCTACCACCCACTGGCAGCAGGAGTTCCTGCCATGAGCATCAATGTCTATGATTTTATATGCACAAACTGGAATAGTTGTAGTTCTAACAATCTGTAATGTTATTTCCACTATTTAGGCCATTGGAGCTATGGTGAGAAATTTTACGAGAAACAACTCATCTTAGACTACATACTTGCTACATACAGGAAGCCTCTGGTGAGACAGGATTAAATTTTACATGTGTTTCTTTCAAGCGATGATTTTCAGTCACTCAATGCTAGTTTTTTCTTAATTTCCTTGAAGATTTCACTGGTTGATGGTATTGTAATGGGAGGAGGTGCTGGCCTGTCCATGCATGGAAGGTTCAGGATTGTCACCGAGAATACTGTAAGTTCCTTGTCTGCTTTCAGCATAATTTTCAATACTGTAAGTATTGCCACCGAGAATAGCGGTAATAAATCCTTGATGTTGCAATGGAACTGTGATTAAGAAGCATCATGATTGGTACAAACCCCCCACTGATCCAGTTCTGTGATGTTCTTCGGTTCGTTTTTTCTTCATCCAGGTATTTGCCATGCCGGAAACATTAATCGGGCATTTTCCTGATCTTGGTGCATCACATTTTCTTTCCAGGCTCCCAGGGCATTTTGGTAATACTATGCCAGACACCCTTTCATTTCTGTTTTTTCCGTTGATAAGAAGGGTGATGCTAGAAATACCGGTAACATTTGTTTTTCGAATCACAGTGATGGCCATGGTCTTAATCACAATTATGAAGTGAGTTTAGTGGCAATTAATAACCCCACACACAAAAGAACCGGTGCTAATACGTGCATTTTCTGTGAAATCCCATTATGCAGGGGAATATCTAGGGCTTACCGGTGCCCGGCTTGATGGAGCAGAAATGCTCGCGTGCGGCCTGGCAACACATTTCGTTCTCTCTAAAGTACCTACCGTATTCAATCCCTAGTGTTTTTTGAGACTCCTTTAACATCCCTATATAAACCCAGTGACTAACAAAGTAAATCACTGGAATTATGCTTATATTATAGGATTTGCTTGCATTGGAGAATGCGCTCCAAGCTCTAGGCTCATCGGATACAGCAACAATTTCTGAGGCTATCAATAATTTTGGTCAAAAGCCAACTATAAAAGATGATAGTGCTTACGGCAGGTCAAAAAAGAATATCAATATCCAACGCTTGCTCCTCTGCTTATTTCATTGATCTTGATGTGTTACAAGCCCCAGTTAATCTGTTTTGGTTGCCCAGATTGGAGGTTATTAACAAGTGTTTCTCCAAGGAAACAGTTGAGGAAGTCTTGCTATCCCTGGTAATTGTCAATAATGTTTTCTCATAAGGAAACATGCACGCTTCCATATTATTATTAATTAACTAAAGCGGGCTTTAATTGCATGGCATGGTGTAGGAACATGAAGTTGAAAATCGAAGAGAAAAGTGGATCCTCGTGGCAATAAAATCCATCAAATCAGTTAGCCCAATCGGCCTTAAAATTGCTCTTAGATCGGTAAAGAAATCTCAACCATTTCTTTTTTTTGTTTTTTTTACTCTCTTAACCATTATACATTAATGGCATGGGTAAATCTTGCTTAATCTGCTTAAGATAAGAGAAGGAAGAACGCAGAATCTGAAGCAGTGTCTCGTTCGCGAGTACACTATCTGCTGCAACGTCGTTCGAGCAACTGTTAGTAACGATGCACTTGAGGTACAGACTGGTTGTTTGAATGCTTAGATTAATTAATTCACATGCATATACGGCATTAAATACGTCAAAAATAAAATAAAATTAATGAATAGGTGTAAATTAAGAGGCTGTTTATGGTAGCGATGCAACTGGAGTTTCAAGAAATTTTAATTTTTTTAATTAAAAAAATTATTTTAATATACTTTTAAAATTCACTAGCACAAGATAATTCCCATGTTATTATATAGTCTTTTAACATCTCCCTTGTTAATTAAACATATATCTACAGGGAGCAAGAGCAATGATGGTTGACAAAGACAAAAAACCCCAGGTATAGATGATAGAAAAACCCGTCACTCTTATTAACCGACATTCTTTCTTCCATCTTTTATGTTGAGTGAAATTATATATATATTTATTAATTGATGATATCTTTTAGCACTTCTCTAATTAGTGCTTTAATAATTCCAGATTTCCCTTTGTCCTTTATTTAATACTTGCAATAACATAAGCATCAATTATTATGATTAAAAAGCCTGATTTTTTTTTAAAAAAATAATGATAGTAACAGTTTCATTCTCATTTTTTCCTTTTCCAGTGGGAGCCTTCAAGATTAGAGCTGGTCAGCAAAGATATGGTGGATCGCTGTTAAAAAAAAATAATGATAGTAACAGATTCATTCTCATTTTTTTCCCTTTTTTTTTTTCTCCAGTGGGAGCCTTCAAGATTAGAGTTGGTCAGCAAAGATATGGTGGATCGCTGTTTCACTGGCATTGATGATGATGATGACTGGCAGTTCTTACAACTTCCTGACAGAAGTAGCATGGCTGAGGTATTGAAGCCAAAGCTTTGAACAACATGATCATGGAGGTTGAAGAATGGAGGTGAAAAACGTACTAGAATTTGATGAACTATATTACTTGCCAATAAAAGTTTAGGAGCAATCGTGATCATGCACGGCCGTGTCTTATCATGTTGAAACCCTTCCTGATAGCTAGGAAGCCCAGGATCTAGTGTTGTTTTTTCCTTCTTTCTAAAAGAACATGTTGAGAGCTATGTTTCTTTCATATTATCAGTTGCGAATAAAATTTGGATTAACAGTATTCTAGATTGAAAGCCAATTCATTCCATCGATTAAATTGGTTATGATAGAATTTTAAATGAATTGTTTTCACGTACATGAACAATGTATAGATCTACCACGTAAATTACACTAATGATTCCTCAAATTAGAGAAGCCAAAACTTTCTTGCCGTGACAGAATATGCCTCTGCTGAAGACCATGAATTTACATAGAGAAAGAACTGTGGGGGGTGGGGGAACTTCGTAAATCATCCCTGATACGCGAGAAGGGGGTTGTTTTCCAACCTGCAAAAAAATGAGGTATCTCAACTTAGAAGTCTAATTCAGTTTAAGATGCTGAAGTAGTAAATAAGCAAAAGCAAGTACCAAAATGAAGATTTCACATAAACATATTGATATTAATCTGCACCATGTTCTTACATCATTTACTTCCAATTAATCTAAAGGGCTTTCTTTAATCTGGGGAAAAAAAGGGCACTGCAACTACATCTAAATAGCATTCTAATTTTGAACAATAAAAATTCAAAGATCATGACAAACAGTAAGCCATGCCACAAATGTATGGGGACTTGTGTTGCTTGGCCCTGGATTGTGGAATTCTAGTGTGTCGTGGCACTTGCTTGTGAACTTATAGACTTCGATAGAAACCTTAGATTTATGATTGTAATTCAAAGCTGAAATAAAGTGAAAAGAGGTTTTCAGAACTACATGATCATACAAGCTCATAGTATGCTTTACCGATTCAGATCAAGGGTTGAAGAAACTCGAACCATCCAAAGTGACAGCAATTAGAACTAATATACTTGTAATCACCGCAAACCAAACTAAGATTGATCCTGCGAAAACAAGTTTTCAAATGTTGATCGTGAGATGACAATTTAAACCAACCTTAGATATGTGGTTCTTTCACATATTGAATGTTTAGGTGACGAATGATAAAGAGAAAATAAAAACATTACCAGCAGAACCTTCAGAACTGTTATTGCTATCTGAGGGCATTGATTCAGCATTAAGATTATGTGAGCGTGATACTGCAGTTCCTGCACCTGAGGCATCATTTGAAAGTTTGTTATTTCCTGTCTCTGACGCCACTATTCCTTGAAATTCCTCACTCACAATCAAAGCTGCTAGAACATCCATAAATGACTCTTTATCCATCTCATTTGAAGAACCCCTTCTACTAGGCTCATAGATAGCATTTGATTCATCAGAATCAGACATCTCATCATCTGAAGCATCTGTATCAACATGCTCCACCTCATTCTTATCATCATCTTCATCCTCAACATAGGCTTTATAAGTTAGTCGAAGGAGAATCTCTCCAGAAGAAGATTTTCTGAACAATCCCCAACCTCCTTGCAGAACCACTATCTTGTCAGTTGGTACAGTATCTTGCAAAGATCCCAAATCAACCTGTACATGTTGTTGAATTTAGAAAGCTATATTTAAGAGAAATGAAAGAATGTAACTGCCACAAATAACAATCAAAATTTCCAGTTCCTGCACAAATTGCCCAATAAATGCAGGGAAATTACAATATGAAGCTCACGTAACAAAAATCCTGGAAGGGGAGAGAGAGAGAGAAAGAGAGCGAGTTTTTTGGGTCCATCAACTCATAAACTTGTTATTGCCAACTCTCTGGCCATCACTGTCACCACTGCCACCACCTATAGCACCACTATTATTTCAATCCCCCAGAATCATCATGTCACCACACTGCAAGGAAACGTCAACTAATACCAAGACCATTAAAAATATGTTCTGATTGTGAACAACCACCACCTCCATTTCTTCTCTTCACCAATACCACTGAAGCAGGCAGGTTCTATGAATCTACTATGAACATCAATTCTTTTAAATGTAAAGGAAAAAGACATGATATCATTACAAAGCACAAAACCATACATTTGATTGGATATCAAAATATTGATTTCTATAATAAATTTATTTGCAGCAGGATTAGATATCCAAACTTCCTAATTGTTAATTAAAATTTATGTTATCTCACTTGCTTGAGGTAAATTTCTAGGCATATCTTATGCATATAAGTAAACCCACTGAAGAGGTTATGTCTAATAAAAAAATCTCTATATGCTATGTGATCAACCATTGAAGTACGACAAACATCCAAAGAAAACATTAAGGACAACTTTGTACTTTTTCCAAAAAAAAGTTGTTTGGAATAAGATATTTACCTCTCCTGTACCAATAGTTAAACCCGTGAATCCAAGAGAGTCTTTCACTTGGATGTTCAGTTTTTGTTTCCTGGGGTTTGTAACAAGCATGTGAAAATCCTGTCCAAAGTCATAAAACACAATTATCTCATGGAAGTTAACAATAAGTGTACACATCGCACCCAACAATGAATGTTTTCTGGTAAACAAACGTGTCTGCAAATAAATGAAACATGGAACATGAAGAATCACCTGATTCCAAATTGGTTCGCCAGGAGGCCCAATGACAGTAGTTTGACTATTCTTTTTACTGCGCATAATTTGATCTCCCAGGTTCAGAATAACATATGGGTCTGTTTTACCTGACAAACAACAGGTAAATAATGAGTGCTACAAGTGGAATAGAAAATGTATATGAGAATTAAGATGCCCAAACAGTCACACACCAATGATCAAATGGGCATGACAGATATAAGGCTAGGGGATGCAGTAATACTATGCTTGTGACTCTTATAACTGATAACATCAACAAAATGTAGTGATGCATCTTTAAGATTGCAAATCAATGTGAAAGAATCTGAACAAACAAAACACTGAAATACTTGAAAATGGGTTAAAAGACAAATGCATGGCAGCCCTCTGCTTTCCTTACTATTTCAGAAGAATAACGACTGGTACTTACTAAATCATCCAAACGGGTGTCAAGCACTAGGCAGAAACACGTTTGACACAATTTTCATCATCGTATATGATGGCTTCAATAGAGATGTAAAAAATTATCAAATTAAAGCAGAGGCATCCTTTTCAGTCAATAATAATTTTGAGCAAGATTCGACTACTCAAAATTGCATGCAAGGATTCTAATGAATAATAGATTTCAAGAAAACTGAAGCAGAAAGAACTTTTACCAAGGAAGATGTAGGAAAGTTTTCGAGCATCTACAAGAGTGACTGATAGTTCTCCAACAAAATCCCTGTTTCCTTCTTGCATTTCTCCTGATTCATTTGCAACAGGGCCAACCGCTTTTCCTTTTTGAAAATCCAAAACAATCTTCTTAGGACGAACAAACAGTCGAGGCAAATCCTCAGTGAGAAGTTTTTTCAGAAACCTATGGAAATGCAGTGAACCATTTAAATTTGGTGAAAGGAAAGACAGCAAAAACCCTAAAATATGCTGTAGCTATAATGGTCCTTCTCCTTTGATGCATTTTGTTATTGTATTATTATCAAACAAAATACATTTTTCCAGACACATCAGAGAACATAGGCTTCAAAGTCGGAAGTTAAATTGGCTTGCAACCAGAGGATGGCTTGTGAAAAAATTCAACACACTTATTTACTGTTTCCAGGAAAAACGCATTTGTAATAAATCACCAAATTATTTGCTTAACAGAATGCACGATTATCATTTGTACTATGCTGCATCTTCTAAAACCTAATATACCATCTGGTTGCATTCAAGGTCAACTGACCATATTAACTTTGAAATTATGGGATAATTGACTTTTCAAAGACAGAGGCTGCCTAGGGGCAATAATATTACAGCGAAAAATAATACAAAGCAAACTAAAAAATAGAATGGAGAGAAAAAGTCCACTTACATTGAGAGAACAGGAATTGCTGGTGTCGCCCAATGCAAGCATAGAAAATGAGAAAAGAAGAGGTTTGCATTAGAATCTCCAGTATCGAGTTAATTAGGTATTAAAATAAGAGATAGAACACAGGGAACTAGAAAAAAAGAGCTCTATGGTGTATCCACAATCTCAAATCATGTTCAGTTTTGCCAATCATCCATTACTTATGTCAAGTTTTCATCTTTAAGAAATCAGCAAGTGCGTTCTCCTAAAGCAAATGGGATTTAGTAAACGTCATCAACAGATTGGCAGATTTCAAGAAGAAATGACATCAAACTTCAGTAATTATTCTTAGCTATTCAGTGTATTATAGCTGAATGATTCCAGATGCAAGTATTATTCAGACATAAAATAGATGAAATAAGCCCTTTAAGACAATAACAATGGCCTACCCATTAGATTGAACAAACGAAATGGTGAAAGTTCAAATTTGATCTTCGGGAGTGACACAAAAGCCCATGAAACAGCTCCCACCCATGGCTCTGTTGGTATCAACCGCAATTTGACCCAAAGTTCACCATCAATGTCAAAATCTCGAACACCGACTGGCACCACAATGGGGATAATGCCAAATTTTAGCGACAGCATTAGCAGCATCCGAGCACCACCAGTATATCTGAGGCCTATTTGATACCTAAATATCACGAAAAACAACATAAATCAGTTTTCTATGTTATGAATCTGAATAATGAATGCTTAACACTTACCGTACCCCGTTGCACAGTAGAATCAATTAAAAGCTACTACTAATTAACAGTCGGATTTCCACGACAAAATTCATTGCAAAAATTTTAAAAATGGATCACAAGGACTTCAAATAGCTAGCTAACTTACTGCAAATCGTTGACACGGCGAGAAGTTCTCCTCTCAACATTCCTAACAGACAATGGTTCATCCCCTAAAGAGAACTGCTTAATTTCAACTCTCTCAACATAATCAGGCTTCTTCAAATTATCAATAACAGGCTGCAACAACCCAATGAGCCAATTCTCAATCCCACCTCTGTAAACCTTCCACAACTTCCCTAACACCATATTAACCCACTCAACAGACTCTTTTCTCTGCAAATCCTTCTCCAAAAACAAAGAAAAGCTGGTGGGCACTTGCGGCCACGCCCCGCCACGCTTTCCTTCCTCATTGCTTTTATATTTCTTTCTTGAATTCCACGCTTTATCAAAAACAACGCCAACAAAAAAGAAAAACACAAATAACCCAGCAATATTTCTATTAATTGGGGGCGACGGTATTGGGTGTATCACTCCTAATTGTGTCCTTAACTTGCCGACGATTGGGTCCTCTTGAAAGCCAGTGAAGTTCGAAATGGAATGCTCTTGAGATAATTCTTCAGTCTCCAATTCGTTAGAAATTCGCTTCAAAACAAACCCCTTAGTGCCCTTTGAAAGCTCAATGTTTACATTGCGATTTCGAGTGTCGTTTGGGATGACACAGGCATGGAAAGTTAGAAACCTTCTTCTGAGATTTTGTTGCGTGAAGTTGGTGATTAGTTTTTTACGTCTTCTTTTGGAGAAAGGGAGTGTTGGGTGGTAGTTGGTTTGATTGGAGGATTTACATGGGCAGAGGAGAGGTAGAATTTTATAGGAATTGAAGTTAGTTGAAGTTGAAGAAGAAGAAGAAGAAGACTGCAGAATCATTTAGAAATGGAAAAATCAGTGCCCCAGTTTTGAAAAGGGCATAAGAAGGATCATTGCTTAGGAATAGGAACATGAATTAAAAGAAAAAAATAAGTGCAATTCAATGAAATCTTAATCTAGAGAGTTTGGCGCATTGGTGATGGGCTAGACTCAGTAGAAGAGTTGTAGTTGAAAAGTCCATAGCAAATTGGAAAGGAGAGGAGGAGAAGAAAAGTGGAGGATATTGAAGGAGATATGAATGAGGAGGAGTGTCTGTGTTGTGTTTTATTTCTTTGTGTGACTGGGGAATTTTTAAACAGTGGGGGATGAAAGTCATAGAGAGAGAGAGAGAGAGAGAGAGAGACTTGTCTCTGGTGTCTTCTGTTCTGTGAATGGAGAAAATGTGCGATTATTTAAATAAATAAATAACTCGTTCAAAAAAATAACATATTTAAAAATAATAATTATAAAATAGTTAATGAATTGCGTTGTTTTAGAAAAATAATGTAGTGAATGGATTGTTTTGTTAGAAATAATATTAATTACGTGGATTGCTCTCTTATGGCAACACAGTTCATTCCGTTGTTATAATTGAATTTTTTTTAATTTAATTTAGAGTTTTAAATAACATTTATCATCTACAAATCAAAATATTACTGTCGTTTTATA
This sequence comes from Populus euphratica, assembly GCF_000495115.2. Lineage (NCBI taxonomy): Eukaryota > Viridiplantae > Streptophyta > Magnoliopsida > Malpighiales > Salicaceae > Populus > Populus euphratica. The sequence continues at coordinate 4,539,530 of NW_011499848.1, forward strand.
CTCGATAATTATAATAATTATCAATTAAAAAAATTGATTATAGTCTATTTAAATTTCAATATAGTTCCTTATTCTATTAGGTTAACTAAAAATTAAGATAATTGACAAAAACAATGTTTCATAATTTTAGTCGATTTAAATTTAAATTGATTTTTTTAACTGGGTAGGTTGATTAATAATTAAGAGATGGAAGTGAAAATAACTTATTAAATCGGCTGATAAATATAGAGTGCTTATTAAAAAAACATTTATTAAGATTAAAAGGCAGATAAAATACTATATATATGCGTATGTGTGTGTATTGTAGTATAATATGTTTTTTAAAATATTTTTTATTTTTAATATAAGTGCATTCAAATTTAAAGAAATATAATAATTTAATATTTAAAAACCTTCTTAAAACAAACCAAATATAAAAACAAATATTTTTTTTCACCTTGTCAATTCTTTTTGACAGGTTTGTAGATTTCATCTTTTTACTAAAAAATTTTGTTTTTCATCTTGCTGAATTTAAATTCTAAAATTAATATTATGAGAAATTTAGTATTGAATTAATTAGTTTTTAAAATGCATCCAGTCAATATAATTTTAAATATCATTAAAATAATATAATACCATAATAAAATCCTAAAAATCCAAGTAATTTAGAAATAAAACTTAAGGATTGAATAATTAATTAATTAATTGATCATATAGTATGTTATTTAGTACATTCTCTTTAAGTAAGTAATTAATAGCTTATATTTATTATTTAGTATATCATTATAGCTTGTAACTAATCTTCAACTAGGGTTTTTCTATACCTAGATAAGTATTTTTTTAAATAAAAGATATAATAATACTACATAGAAAGATATTTTAAAAATATACATGTAATAAAAAATAAAAGTTATAAACATTTATTCTAAAAATTTTATTATATATTTATAATTTATGAATTTTATTATTTTGTATAAAAAAAAATGCAGTGTAACTTTATTTTTATAATATTTTAAACTGTATTTTAAGTTACATTTCACTCATTTCATTAAATTAACAAATAAAAAATAACTATTCATAATAAATTCAAATTTACTTTAATTTAGACTTAATATACTGTCAAATTCACTTTAAATTGTGTCTAATTAACATCAAATCCAATGTATCTTTACTGTGAAGTAGTTGATATTGGTACATGTCACCTCAATCCAACAAAAAAATTCAAAAAACTTTATATTCATATGTTTTTATTGATTTCAAAGCACATACTTTTCATAACAATCTTTTCTCCATATTTTACTTGCGTCAATGAAAATGAACTGTCTGCTGGTGGTCTAGTTTTTTCTTCTTATTTTC
>NW_011499848.1:4541054-4569718 GCF_000495115.2 Populus euphratica
TTGTGTTGAAATGTATATTAATAATTTTTTATTTTTTAAAAATTAATTTTAATATTAACACATCAAAATAATTTAAAAATACTATAAATATATTAATTTAAAATAAAAAATAAAAAAAATAATTTAAAAAAAAAAACATTTTTAAAACGTGGAAACAAACAGGTAAACTTGCGGAAGAAAAGCAGGCTCCGACCCTCCACTATCTTTTTAATCCGTGGAGGAGAATAACTGCTCGAGAACACACGCACCGGCAACCAGGCCACCCCTTCTCTGCAACGATAAAAATGCTGGCTAAGGTCGTTTTCCATTTAGACTTTTACATAACAAAATGGCGTGTCAATTTCAACGATTAAGATCTCACACGCCGTGGCAGAGTGGAGAAAGGTATTTATTTTTCTTTTTTAGATAAAGGTTTGAAAGTTCGCAACTAAATCAAATATCATGAGTTTGTTTTCGCACGTGAATTAATTGATGCTGGCCTCACTACTCGGTAGGCTGAACTTTTTTTTAGATTATTGCGGTTGTTTAGGTTAATTTATTTAAAATTAATAATTATATAAATTTATAATAATTTTAAAATTTATAAAACTTATCTAAAAAGGTTCAATAGACTAAACTTGATTTTAGTTGTTTTTATGCTTTTAAAAAAATATTTTTTATTTTAATTTAATATTTTTTTAGTATTGTCAGATATTTTGATGTAATTTTTTTTAAAAAAATTAATATATTTTAAAATAAAAAATAACGCTGTATTGCTGTCAACCACCTCTTATATTCGCCTACTCGGGCTGGGACTCGTACAAAATTTTGAAGGACTGTAGGCTTCGTGCGTACGTGTAAAATAAGTCTCGTGATATGCCCATGAAATGCTTTGATAATGTGGGAATGTTTGAAAGTAAGTTTTAATTTGTGAAGAATTATTATTGTTTTATTTTAAATTATATTAATGTATTGAGATCAAAAATAAATTTTATAAAATAAAAAAATTAATATTTTTTTGAAAACAACTACTGTAATAATTTAACAGAGAAAAAAATCTTTATAATTATGTTTTTACAAGAAATATGCAATAAATAAAGCGAGGTTAAATAAGAGAATGTGAACAATTTTTATTTTTTTATATTCGTATGATCTTAGAGTCTATTATCTTATATTACATGATGGCTAGTATGTCGTTATATACCCTTTAAGTTATATGAATCTACATAACTATACGGAATAATTAACAATCACGCGAGATCATGGACTGTCACGTTACCGTTACATATTGCCACGCCATTAAATGAAGCAAGATGTTCATGTGGCTTGCACCGTCACTGCTAAATAAGATGTTCAAGTGAATTATCATTTTGCCGCCTAAAGTACGATGTTAGGGTAGGCGATCATATTATCACGCAAAATTTAAATTTAATTTATATATTTTAATAAAATTTCATATTTAAAATCATATCAAAGGTTAAGAACGTAGTTTCAAATATAATCTAACCTCTAAGAATAAAATAAAATAAAACTAAATTTGAAGCCAACCACTCTAATTTACAATTTAAAATATAGAAAATTTAATGTTAAATATAGTTATACTTATATATCCGTCTATTTTTTCAATATACATTTAAAGAAATAAAAGGAAGTTGATGATGATAATAAAAATAAATAAAATAAGTTGTTAATTAAATTTAAATTAAACACTATTACAAATATATAATTGATTTCAGTCCACTTAAATGGGTTTTTCTAGCCCCTACATGTGTTAACATTATCTCGCATACAATGTGATGTCGAGGAATCACGTCAATATTAGACGAATAGCTGCGAGGAGATGGTCGACGGGCTCGTGCATGAAGAATGGCTTGATTTAGTGCTCACCGCCAGAAGTCTGTCGTGTGATTTTTTATTATTATTAATATAGAAGTCTGTCGTGTATGATTAATTTTATAAATTTTAAAATTAATAATTATAATTTTTTTAAATAATTTTAAAGTTTATAAAACTTAAATTAATAACTTTTAAAAAATAAATTTAAAATATGATGGTTTAAATCATATCCCTTAAAATTATAGTGTGAAATTTATCAGTCTAGCATGGACTCCCTGCTATAATTTACTAGTCAGACCACCTTACTTCCCCGCTCACGAATCAAGGGCGATGAAAATCAGGAGAAGAAGTTTACAGCTTCTGGATTTAATTTTAGCTTATTGACACGCACTCGAATGTTAAAAAAATAACTACACTGCAAGTAACTTAAATATTGTTATTACAGTTAACCTATGCAGATCAACCTTTAATTTTATTAACTTGTTTTTTTTAAAAAAATAAATTTAAAATTATTTATATGAAAGTTTTCCCTGCATGATCAATATTTAATATTAGGTTTGATTTTAGAGGGTATTTAGGAATATAATTCTTTTTTAAAATATTTTTTTACTTTAAAATACGTTAAAATAGTATTTTTTATTTTTTAAAATTTATTTTTAATATCGGTATATTAAAATAAATTAAAATAAAATAAATAAATTTTAATAGAAAATAAATTTAACTTCAATATCAAATAGCCTTTAACAACTTCAATGGCCCATCTTAACTCGGCTTGACAATCGAGACGACATTTTTTTAAACCAGATAACCAACATTTAATGTTGAGTTTCTAAGATATACTCGTTGTCCATGTTTAATAACAACACCAAAAAAAAATCCCCCCCGTCTAGATATTTTTTTACTTTTAATTTTTTTCTCTCACCAGCACAACGTGACGAGAAAAGTAAATAAGTAGCTGAATTTTATAATGACCAGGCCTACAGATATAGGTATAAGAGCCCAGTAGACTATTCTAAAATTTCAGTTAAAAAAGTCAGAATAATTTTTTTAGCAAAAATAACGAGCAACTGCACAACATGAAAGCTCATGTAAAAGGTGATGTTGAACCATGCTAGACGCAGTTTACACATTTGGAATACATTATAGATAATAATAATTTTTAATTTTTTTTTTATTCTGTCTCTTAACTTTTATTTTTATCAAATGAGTTTTTTAATTGCAAAGTTAATAGTCAATTACCCTCTATTTATTATCTATGGATAAAATTGAAAGAAATAGGACCAACATGGAAAGGGTGCTAAAAAAATGATGTATTTAAAGTTGACATGAATAGCTCAACTTAGTCCTCCAAATTAAAAAATTCAAAGTATTCAGCCCCCAATGCTTTTCTAAAATCAATTTTGATACAAAACTCTATTTTTATGGTTTTTCAAGCCTTGGTTTGTGAGTAAAAGAGTTTTCTTGCATCCAATATGGAAAAAAAATTATCATTTATGTATATTTCGACTACCAAATTAATTTATCATGGTATACAAGAGTTCCATTTAAAAATTGTGTATTGATGGTGGTTGCTCAAATTTTTAATATTACCAAAAACAATATATTAAAATCAATTGATTTCAAGTTTTAGAATTGTTTTAGGGTTTTTTGAGCTGATAAATTGGTTTATAGGTTTTTTAAGAGTGTCTTGAGTATTGTTTTTTTTTTTAAAAATTAGGATGAGTTACATTGATTTTTAGGGGGTAAAACAGGTCTATCTTGATTTTTCAATCACTTTCATGGTGTCCATAATATAATAAAAAAACTAATAAGTTGTTATATTTTTTTTATATGAAAAACAGGGATAAACAGTAAGTTATTTATTTTTTAAAAAATAAATATATATATACAAGGTTAAGATGTGCAGAGCTCTTTGTGATTTTTTTTTTCTTGACATTTTTTTTAAACATTTATCTTAATACATAATATTTTTTTTTATAAAATAATAAATTTAACTTCAATATCAAATAGCCGACTTGTCACGAGTCAGGATTTAAAAACTATGGTATTAAATTAATCTATATATCTCTGGACTTGTCACGAGTCAGCATTTAAAAACTATGGTATTGATTTAACACTCAACAGTCAAGTATTTCGATCACCATCAATCCATCTACATTTGAGATCTTCAGCTTTGTCCCTCCTGTCAAGCTCTCTCACCTGCACAACGTGACGCGAAAAGTAAATAAGTGACGGAATTTTATAATGACCAGGCCTATAGATACAGGTATAAGAGCCCAGTAGACTATTCTAAAATTCCAGTTAAAAAAGTTAGAATAATTTTCCAGCAAAAATAATGAGCAACTGCACAACATGAAAGCTCATGTGAAAGGTGATGTTGAACCGTGTTAGACACCGTTTACATATTTGGAATGCATTGTGGATTAAAATATTTTTTTAAATTCTTTTTATTCTGCCTCTTAACTTTATTTTTATCAAATGAGTTTTTTAATTGCAAAGTTAATAGTCAATTACCCTCTATTTATTATCTATGGATAAAATTGAAAGAAATAGGACCAACATGGAAAGGGTGCTAAAAAAATGATGTATATTAAAGTTGACATGAATAGCTTAACTTGGTCCTCCAAATTAAAAAATTCGAACTATTCAGCCCCTGTGCTTTTCTAAAATCAATTTTGATATGAAACTCTATTTTTATTGTTTTTCAAGCCTTGGTTTGTGAGTAAAAGAGTTTTCTTGCATCCGAATGTAGAAACAAAATTATCATTTATGTATATTTCAACTACCAAATTAATTTATCATGGTATATACGAGTTCCATTTAAAAATTGTATATTGATGGTGGTTGCTCAAATTTTTAATATTACCAAAAACAATATATTAAAATCAATTGATTTCAAGTTTTAGAATTGTTTTGGGGTTTTTTGAGCTGATAAATTGGTTTATAGGTTTTTTAAGAGTGTCTTGAGTATTGTTTTTTTTTTTAAAAATTAGGATGAGTTACATTGATTTTTAGGGGGTAAAACAGGTCTATCTTGATTTTTCAATCACTTTCATGGTGTCCATAATATAGTCAAAAAACTAATAAGTTGTTATATTTTTTTATATGAAAAATAGGGGTAAACAGTAAGTTATTTATTTTTTTAAAACAAATATATACATACAAGGCCAAGATATGCGGAGCTCTTTATGACTTTTTTTCTTCTTGACATTTTTTAAAAAAATTTATCTTAATACATAATATTTTTTTTTAAAGACTTGATTTGGTTATTGGTTATATATAAAAAAAAGGCTAATATGTGCGGAGCTCTTTATGGGTTTTTTTCTTCTTGATATAGTTTTTTAAAAAATTATCTTAATATATAATTTTTTTTTTAAAGACTTGATTTGGTTATTGGTTATATGTATATAAGGCTAAGATGTGTGGAGCTCTTTATGGGTTTTTTTCTTCTTGACATTTTTTTTAAAATTATCTCAATATATAATATTTTTTTTAAAAAAGACTTGATTTGGTTATTAGTTTTGATCAAAGTTTTGATGTGATAAGATGGTATACAAGCCTTATTATTTAATGCATTTCCCCTTTTATTTTTTTTAAATACAATTTACATTTTATTATTGTTATTTTTTTTACTGAACTTAAAATTAGAAATATATATATATATTTTTATCATTTAGCTTAAAAAAATCACATCTAAATTATGTCTTTGACCTGGATTGTATATTTTTTTGTTAATTAAAGTTTAATAAAACCAGTATAATACAATATATGTTTTAAATTTTATATTTAACTCTTTAATAACCTTTTAATTTACTTTTAAATGTAATCAAGTTTGTGATTAATTTAAACTCAATTAAAACCTAAACTCAACTAAAACAAGGAGAAAAAGGATAAGAAACAGATTATTCAATGGGGTTAATTTATTATGATTATAGTTATTATTTAGATTGTAAATTTTATATGTTAATCTTTATTGATATAATGCATTGCTTACTCCCCTGCTTTTATATATATATATATATATAACTCCTTATTTTATTGTTTTACTTTTTATTACAAATACTCTAAAACATGTGCAAAAAATATTGTAGTTTTTTATATGTTTTTTTTTTGGTTTTTTTAATTTTTTCCTCCATAATTTTTTAGGTTTTATATTTTTTAAAATTTTCTTCTTTTTTTGTTTTTTATTTTTTTTGTTTTATTTTGTTTTTAATATTGAATTAATTAAAAATTTAATATATTTTCTTCTTTTTTTGTTTTTTTATTTTTTGTTTTTTTAATATTAAATTAATTAAAAATTTAATAATGTATTTTTTTAAAACATCATAAATTAATAAAATAGCCCTTTGATACATGCTTCAAACCAGAAAAAAAATAAAAAATAACAGCGGATCTTGTATAGGATTAAACAATGATTGTGTGGATTTTTTTTTAACTATATCGCTATTGAAATAGACTAATTAATTCGCTCTTGACCTCCTAGAGTAAAGAAGTCATACTAACTTTTATTTGTTTATTTATTAAGATTCGTGATGATTGATTAATTCTACCTCATGCTCTTATCAGATTTTTAATCTTCATTTAAAACATTTTATCGTAGACAAAAATAACAACACTTCGGTTTTTCAAAGCAATTATTATCTTCTTAACTGATCTACAACGAAGCACCGCCCGCAAGGCTATTACAGTACAATAACCCTGCGCATTCACACGATTTCGGTTCCAGCACGCGCTCCGCTTTCAAAAACGCCCCAGAAAGCAAACACCAAAACGACCCCCCGATCTTCCTCTCCCACTCGACGATACGACAACCCTTCTTAGTACTTCACCACCCCTCTCATCTCCACCTCTCTCCAGCATCCTCCTTCGTCTCATGCAAAGGAAAATAAAATTAGGGTTTGGCATTTGTTACTTCTACTCCTGCCAGTGTCACTCCCTCAAAGGTTATTTTTATCTTCCCCTTTACCTTCATTAAAGTGGATAAAAAACCCTAAATGCAGTCTGTATTTGAATTCTCATCCATTTTGTTACAATAGCAGATTAAATAATGGAATCGCCAGCTTGGTTGCCGCAACGAGAAGCAAAGCCGCCGCCAACTGCCACAGAATCAGGAGTTGCATCAGCTACCCCTCCACCGGAGAATTCAGCTGGTAATAATGCACACAGTAGCTATTCATCTCCGGCTCCGACATTTACTTACAACGTGACTCCTAATATGTCTTCCGGTGCGGTCAGTACCTGTATTTATTTGTCTATTCCCTTTCAGCCTCGTTTTTAGTTACTATTAATTAAGTGCCAGCATTTTTTTTGTTATAGTTAGATTTTGTGCAATGCGTGCAGGCTTTGAATTCTAATCCACCGGGACAGCCCGTACCCGTTCCTGGCCCGGCTTCATCCGTTGGTCTTTCCTTTTCGTATAAAATTCCTCAAACCGGGCCTGGTTTTCCTGGCAATCAACAGGTACAATCCATTGTTGTGAGTGGTTAATTCAATTCTTTATCTTTTATTTTGTTTAGAATTTTGTTTCCAGCCTAGCTCTCATTTACATGCATATGACTTGTTGATGGTGCAATAGTTTCTGAGGGTGAGAGTTATGATTTTAGTTTGAGATGGGCATTTTGCACAGACAATGTGTTTTTTATGATGACTTTCTACTTGCACCCATTCCTTGGTAGCTAAAGAGGTGGTAGTGTTTGTGGAAGACAATTCATATATTGGAGTTGATCCCAGTAATGCATAAAACTGTCCTTGACTTCATCCTGACAGTGATGATGGCCATCTACTCGTATGAAAATAGAACATGGAAGGATTTTTATTTTTATTTTTGTTTTTTTTTCAAAAAAGCTTCTGTAGTCATGGTGTTGTTTTATATATATTCTACGGTGATGTTTTGCCATTGCATGAAACCCTGGGGAGTGGTTGGGTGGTTGGTCATGGTCCAAGAATTCAGTTTTTTAATTCTCTTTGATTCATGCAGGACAAATCACCTGCCCAAGGCAGTGCACCATCAGTGGCACCAATTGCATCTCAGTCTGTTTCATTTTCCATTCATTCTCCTTCAAGTTCTTACACATCTTTATCCTCTAACCTGGGTCCGACACCTTCACAGACACCAGCTACTGCTTCTTTTTACTTGCCCCCTGGATTGCCCAGAACTCCTGGCACGCTTCCTCCCCAAGGATTGGTACCATCTGCACCAATGACCCAGCCGTCTGTAGCTGTTGATTCTTTACCTTTAGGAGTTCAGAGACCCATCATGCCTACGATGCCCTCTTCAAATGCAGTTCAGCAGCAAACTTACCCAACCTACCCATCTTTACCTGTCATGGCTGCTTCCCCACAGGCTCTCTGGATGCATCCCCCACCCATTGGAGGCATGCCTAGGCAACCATTTTTGCCATATCCTGCTGCTTTTCCTGGATCCTTTCCTCCACCTGGACATGGCATGCCCTATCCTTCTGTTTCGTTGCCTGATTCTCAACCTCCTGGGGTTGTTCCTGTTGGACATTCATATGCTATTCCCATGTCTTCTTCTGCTTCAGTTCATCAGTTACCTGGTGCTCCAGGGATGCAGACAGAATTACCTCCTCCTGGAATTGGTATGCTCAGGGTTTCATGCTAGGTTACTGATGCATTTACATTGTAAGAGTTGTCTGTCTCACTGAAGTTACGTGGAATGAACTCTTTTCACCATTTTTTTTTTCCGGGCTTCACAGATAACCACAACCATCTCCATCACAGTGGCACCAGGGACAATGCAGCTGTTAGCGAACCATCACATGCGTGGACTGCACACAAGACTGACACAGGAGTGTTTTACTATTATAATGCTGTAACTGGAGTATCAACATATGAGAAACCACCAGGGTTTAAGGAGGTATGCACGATAACAGTTAATTATGGGAAATTCCTTTACTGTCGTTCAAGTTTGGGGATATCCTTTTCTCCTTCCAAGGATTTGGAAACAATAATGTCAATATTCTAAGAAGATAACCCATGAGCTAACAGGTAAATTTGTGGGTTCATGTAACATTGTGAGCGTGTTAATTTGAACATGCAAGCAAGTAAAATTGTATGATAGAGTAGGTCTTTTAGGGCTCTTAAGTTGACCTCCCTCTCCAGTTTTGGGAATTTGTTTTTGACATTTTCCCATCAACTTGTCTGTTTGTTTGCTAACATCTCGTATTGGAGTCTGAAACAGTGTCCCCATCTGGTTCTTTTTGCTATCATGATTTGCTTTTCTTTAACCTCCTCACTATTGATGGCAATCTTCATTGATACTGAGTTTCTGTTTTGTTTTACTCTGGATGCAGCCGGAGAAGGTTTCTGTGCAACCAACTCCAGTTTCAATGTAAGTGTCTTGCTTTTAGTGGCTTTTCCTATATCGCTCCTAAGTTGTTATCTAGAAACAAAACTTGAGGAATTTATCATTTTTTCTTATTCTTTATATACATGTATGTTACATGAAGTTACTTCTAGGCCCGATGACTGAGGCAATTTGTTGGTGATTACTGACCTTAAGTTGGTGCTATTATATGATGTCTTGGAACTACAATGAAAATGATGCATGATTTGAGTCTGAAAGCAATCTTGTATACAACTGTTGAAAGTTGGTCTTTCTCTAAATTCTCCTTCTGGTACCCTCTTTTCTGATATGATTGTTTTGGTTGAAGTCTTACTTTATAGAATCATAAGCAATAAGAAATTGCATCTTTCAGCATTGAGAATTGTTGTATTCATTTACAGCATTGAGTATTGTTGTATTCATTTATAGAATTTGTGCACTTTTACTCGTGAATAATAATAATAATAAATAAATTAAACAGAAGTGCAGGTGCATCTAAGTTCTTATTTGACAGACTTGTCATTTGGCAAAATCTTAAAATGCTTACTTGAGGGATAGTCTGTTCTCCATCCTATCCGTAGATTTTGGTAATGGGTTGTAGTGTCATATATCTATCACTTCCAGTATATTTGTCATCTTTTGAGGTTTTTTCTCTTTTTCAAGCTAATTACTGGATTTTCATGTTTTCTTGTCTTCAGGGAAAATTTGGCCGGCACAGATTGGGTGTTGATCACAACAAATGATGGCAAAAAATATTACTACAACAACAAAACTAAGGTATGGTAGTAAACATGAATATGCCATTTGTCTATCCATGTCAATGGAGCTGTTTCATTCAATTTTTCTAAGCTAATATTGCCTGAAAGCTAGTTCCTAATGATAGGCATGGTATATGGGAATAAAATTTGTTTGTGGTGGCTTTTGTTACATGTTTGTATATCTATGAAACTATATGAAATCTAAATGATGTTATTGTACCCCGTAGGAGGTTATTTATGAAATTGAACTGATGTAATATTTGTATAATTTAGCATGATCATGCAATATTGTCTTGATTTAGAAAATCAAGCAGTAGAATACATTTATTAAATATGTTCCAGGTGCAATGGATGTGCTAGATCATCACCTACAAATATTCCTTGTTATTACCAGTAGGATTTAGGATTTTGAAAGAATGTTTTTGTTGGGGAATCAGGGAAGAATATAAATACCACTTATGGGTTTGGGGTTGGAGGGAGTAAAGTTAAAGCTTGATCTTCTGGGTCTTAAGATCTAACTTGTGGAGGTGGTTTGTATTGCTGACCTTGATTGATGTTTTGCAAAAAAATCTTTACCTCCCTTTTCATTATGAGCTTCAATGAGATGACTTCAGTGGATTCCCTTATTGGTGGTTGATTACAAGTATGCTTTAACAGGAACTTTGCTGTTGCTAGGTTTTTATATGAACGAGAGTTTGAATCTTCCTATAATTTCATTGAATTGATATGGCATGAAGGTGATGCAGGGAGGGTGATGAGGCTGGTTGAAATCTCACCAAGTATGGGAAGCTTAGTCTTTAATTCTATCATGGAGCAGTCATAAAGGAAAAATAATTCCTTTTACACTCAGATGATAACATGAGGGCTGAGAGAGGGAGAACAAATCAGAGTGACATTGTCATCAAGCATTAAAATTAAAATAAGGACTCAATCACCAATGATTTGCTTTATGTATCACCATCAGAAAATTCGACACAAACAACATGAGTCTGGCGGCTAATAAAAACTTAGCACTGAATGATAGAGTGATAGTTTATAAACTAGCTTTAGAAATGAGGACAATACATTTAGCAGGATAAAAGGACCAAACTGAAGGCTAAATAGTGCCACAAAGCATCACAGGCTTTCAAAAATCCTGTTAATTTTTGTTTATCTAGGAGAGAGGAAAAATAGAGAGAAAATAAGCAGCAGCAAAAGAGCTGCCTGATGTTTTAGATACCAGAGGGGACTTGCATATTTCATCTTTACATGGTCCTGTGAAATGGGCCAGATCCCAAATAACACCTTTATATCTCCAAGGCAACTTGAGGTTGATTCAACTTGACTTTGATACCATTTGTAACACTACCTTTCATATGTAAGCAATAAAAATGGTTAAAATAAATAGTTGAATGCAATTTGAATTCTTAAACTTCCTGGATTTTGTTTATATTCTTTGTTTTTTACCCTTTTTTTCACCATCAGTTAAGCAGCTGGCAGATTCCTAGTGAAGTGACAGAATTGAGAAAGAACCAGGAAGCTGAAGTATCAAAAGGAAATGCGATGTCAGTGTCACAAGTTAGTGCTTTGACTGAAAAAGGATCTGCTCCAATTAGCTTGAGTTCCCCTGCTGCTAATACTGGTGGTCGTGATGCCACGGCTCTTAGAGTTTTAAGTGTGCCGGGAGCCTCATCTGCTCTGGATTTGATAAAAAAAAAGCTGCAAGAATTCGGAGCTCCAGCCATTTCTGCTGCTGTTTCAGTTTCATCAGGAGCAGCAGCATCAGAATCAAATGGCTCAAGAGTAGTTGAAGCTGCAGCTAAGGGCTTGCCAAGTGAGATTAGCAAAGATAAGCTGAAGGATGCTAATGGGGATGGTAATATATCTGATTCCTCTACGGACTCTGAGGATGAAGATGATGGGCCATCAAAGGAGGAGTGCATTATCCAGTTTAAGGTATACAATTTGTTACTTTTATTTCATTGGAAAATATATAATTCTCTTGCTCTCTTTTTTTGTTTGGAAGTGGGGGGTGGCTTTGAAATAAAACTTCATTAATAATTGCAGTTTTTCTTCCTCGGACATTTTTATTTTCCCTCTTGAAACACTATTTTTGTGCTCACTTGTTTCCCATGAAATTTACAGGAGATGCTTAAGGAACGTGGAGTGGCACCATTCTCAAAATGGGAGAAGGAGCTGCCGAAGTTAGTGTTTGATCCGCGTTTTAAGGTTTGTTGAGTCTAAAGAATTATGAATTACTTTGTTCGGGAATTAAGCCCCTTTCCTGCAACTGGAACTCGTTGAAACAGGTTTGTTGCATTAATGTATTTGCTAACTTGTGATGGGGTGAACTTGTTTGTGTTTTGTTGTGCTTTCTTTTGTTGCAATAACTTGGTAATGACCAACGCTTGTTAAATCCCTTTTGATGCTCTTGACTTGAAAAACAAATCATCAACACGCCTTGTCAAGATAGTGGCTTAAGGGGGCCAATTCTCTGGGTCTTTTTTCTTTTCTACCTCGTTTACCTATGGTGGAAGATGGTTTAAGACTCTTGTTACATATGCCAAGCAAGCCACTTATCCCCTCCAAGCTGGTAGTGGGATCTAGGAACTGGGGAGGAACTATCAATATGACATACATGAATATAACAAAAAAAAAAAAAAAAACTTGCAGGATAGGTAGAAGTTTTGGTTTGGTGGCTAGAGTTGAAGGCTATACATGGGTGGTTGAGGAGCTTCATCAATGCTTCTCTTAGGGACTAATAAGTAATAACCTGCCAAATGGAGCTTCTGTTTCCACTTGTCTTTAGGAGTTCATCTCTAAAATCTAGTGATATGCGACTATTCTATACACTATTTTGTGGCACAATAACTTGGGTGTTCTTAGCTGAAGGCATCTACTTACTATAGCAGCCCTTGTTTGCAAGTGTATCCCTTACTTCAATATCTTCTTGTTAAGCATCTTTGCTCCTGGCTCCCTTGAAAGCTGCATACTCTCCCCTCAGGCTAGTAGCCTGTTATCATTTGCCTTCTCATTGTTTTTGTGTCAAACACTGTATTACTCCCTAGTGAAAACAGAGATCTTTGGGCCTGTTCTGTTTCCCTCTCCAGAGTTTTTTTTTTCCCCTAAATGATTGTTTTGTGCAGGATTCTTGTTGTTTAGTTCAGCTGAATCCATCTCATTACTCAATTGCATTCCTGCTCAGTGCTCCTCCATGTAGATAAAACTTAATCATAGAAAAATGGCATCACCAAGATCTTCTTATTTGTTTCATTTTCCTGGTGTTTTATGAGTATGCTGATGCAACTTCTGGCACTGTGTACTAAGATGGGATCAATGTTTTTATAAAGATTAAGGACCTTGAAGTTATCTTGAACATTTAACAGGTTGTCTGTTCTTTTCTTCCATATTTGTCCTTTGTAGTTATGACTAGTAGCTGGAGGAGAGGGGCAATTGTGCTGAAGATAATCTGTTCCCATGCTGATGTGTTTTAACTGTTTATTTTAGAAAGTAGTTCCCTTTCCATGCTGCATGCATGCAGTTTGCATACACCAAAGGGGTTGTAGTTCATGAACACTCTGCTTGATGTAGCTTCTGCGTTTTTTATTGCAACATCATGCATCTCTTCTCTGAATCACATCTCTGGTTATGGTATATGCAGAAGTTAATTTGTTGCTTTGTTTCTTATTTGCTCTGATCTCTTTCAGGCTATTCCAAGCCATTCTGCAAGAAGATCTTTGTTTGAACACTATGTTAAAACACGTGCTGAGGAGAAACGCAAGGAAAAGCGAGCAGCTCAGAAGGCTGCAGTGGAGGGATTCAAGCAGTTGCTGGAGGAAGCATCAGAGGTTTCCTGGATCACCTTCAATTTAATTGCCTTTTTTTCCTATGATTTTTTCAAACTCTCTCCAGCTTTGAAACTATGGAGATTGCAAATTATTTATCAACAAGATTTTGATTTTCAGGACATTGATCACAACACTGATTATCAAACTTTCAGAAAGAAATGGGGCAATGATCTAAGGTTCGAAGCCTTGGACCGCAAAGATCGAGAGCATTTATTAAATGAAAGGTATTATATGATAAAATGTCATGATATTTTTTTCAGCAACTTGGATGTGTTCTTTTTGCAGTAGACACCTACAGTCTATCAGGCACCTTCAAGTGTTTTGTGTCATATTTGAACCACTTAGGGGATGTCCATCAGTGAAGTCTAGTTGGACCCTAATTCATAGAATCCATCCCTATGGTGTTTGCCCCATGCTTGGTATGGCTGATGGTTGCACTGAGTGTGAATGTCAATGTGCCATCAATTTGTAAATTGAATTTCAAAGTCACTTAACTTAAATTTTGATCTCTAGATTGAAATTTATTTGGTTTAGTTGACAATCTCTTTCCTTCATTATCTTCATTCTTTTACCATACGGATATGTGTATATTTGCCCTCAATTTTGCTGTTCTTATAATAGTTATTGTTTACTTTGTGACTTTTAATTTCATTGTGCTTTTTAGTTTAGATTTTTAATTGGCCATATATATATATATATATATATAAAATTCTACGCAGAATAGTTGGCCATGGTAGTTGATACACGGTTCAAAAAATACTTTTTTTTCAGCTGTTTTTTAATGAACTAGAGAAAGAAGATCCAGCTTGGAGATTGTTATGACTTTTTTTTATGTACTCATTTGGCCCTGCTCTTCCAATGCTGCATCATGTGACTTTTGGAATGTCCATTACTTGCTTTACAACCTGGGGTTCTGTAGAACACCCAGGCAATGATCAACCATGTATGCTTGATAGATATTGATGGTATACTGCTCTAGTGCTCTTAACCCTATGACTTAGATCCCATATTCTTGATATTTCAGCTTTTGTTGAAGGGGTGTTATGTGTCTTATTGTTCAGATTCATGTCCTATGTCAGTATCTCTGCAATATATGGTGCAAGATACTCTGCAGAGCTTTTTTCTGCATAATCTGTTTTACTCCTATCCTTACAGATTTATGTATTTGGTTTTCTAGCAGACAAAGTGTTTTGTTTTCATACCTCCTTTATACCAGCATGTGTGTGTGTGTGGATGGTAGGCTATGACCAGAGTTTTAGAGTAACTTCGGGTCCCCTTCAGTCCTTAAAGCTCTTTGTAATTACATGGAAAATGTCCTTAGGTTTTCGACATTCTTTGTATGACACTGATTGATGATTTTTTTTTTTTTGAAAGGATTCATCTTTTGAAGAAGGCAGCACAGGAAAAGGCTCAAGCTGAACGTGCTTGTGCTGCTGCCAGTTTCAAGTCTATGCTTCGAGATAAAGGAGACATAACTGTTAGTTCACGTTGGTCCAGGGTATGTTATATTGGAGTGAGGTTTAATGTGATGTCTAGTTTCAACAAGATGTGTCTAGGGTGTTGTTAGATTTTTGTCTAGTTTGTAGGATCTTGAATGCTGTTATGTATAACTATAGTTGGATGGACTGATATGTAGGATGCAGAGGACTTTCCTGTGGAGAATGAGATGGAAATTTACTTATTCAATACTTATTTGGACATGATGAACTGAAAAGTTGTTTTGGGTAAAAGAATGTCTTTAACTTTGTCATATTGGAAGAAAGTAAACCAGCATAAGCAATGATTAGTGGGAAATATGGTTAATTTTTGCATTTGGACCACACAGCTGAGATAGTGATTCTTTGGGGATGATTCTGGGTTTTTACAAATTAAATTAACGCAGATGTCTGTGCAATCAGATAAATTTTGATATATAATCTTTTACTGATGTTAATTTGTGCTAATTGTAGGTCAAGGATAGTCTAAGGAATGACCCCAGATACAAATCTGTAAAGCATGAGGATAGAGAGGTTTTCTTCAACGAGTATCTGTATGAATTAAAAGCTGCAGAGGAAGCAGAGCGAGATGCAAGAGGCAAAACAGAGGAGCAGGTATAGACTGTTGGGTGTGCTCATCTTGGAAACTGCTTACTCTTTCATTCTTGACTATAGTCTCAGTAATTATTGCAATTGTTGTTTGACTGTGTTGTGCTTTTGGAAAATAGGAATAGTTTAAATCCAGGCTAATTGGTCACCAACCCCTGTTCATTATTCTCTGTTACATGCACGTGAGGGATGTGCGATCTCCTTTCCCTTTCATAACTTTCCAAAATAAAAAAAAACCTCATAACCTGCTACAACTTGACAGGTGTAAACAAATTTAAAGAAATAAAAAAAAGCTCAACTGTCCTGTCCTAAAACAAACTTCCTTGAAAACCTATCTAGAATACCAGATACCCATTTTAACAATTTTATTTTTTATTTATCAAAAGGAACAAATCTCAAATTCCTGGCAATAAAAAATTACCCTCAAATGATCAAACCACAGGTTTTTTGTTCCCTTATCTTGAAAAAACCCAAACTCATATTTGATCCCATCCCATATGCAAAACCCTCTTGAATCCCCATTCAAACCCGGATTTCCTTTTCGTCAGCTCTGTAACTGAACAAATTTTGGTGAGGGAAAGCATCAATGCCGGGTAATTAGGAGTCAGCTTCAACAACGACTAGGAAGAGGATTGACGCCACAATTGAAGCAGCTCCAAGTTATTTGGCATGGTGGTGATGGATAAGATAAGAGTGACATGAGAAGAGAAGGAGATGGTGATGAGAGGGAGAGTTAAAACATGTTATCTTTTTAGTTTTTTTTTTATATAAAAAATACCTTTTGTTTTCTGAATATTTTATAATTACAAAAAAAAAAGAATTTATTTTCTTATTATTGAATCAATAAGTTTTGATTTTTTTCCTTAAATCAGTTTGCACATGTTCAGTTTTAATAGGTCTGCGTGTGCCCCTCACATACTTTCTAATGGACTGAATGAACAGAAACCTAGCGAGGTCCAACATTGTGTTGACCTGATAGTACAAGAGGTCAAAATCAGAAAGTTGAAAGGTCAGGGTTTAAGTTGGATTTGACCTAAAGTTCAGGGGGCTTTTGACTAAGTAGCCTTAAATCTATGAAACTGGCTCATTGTTTAAATGGTACCCGAACAAGACAATGACTCGTCCAGTTTATGTTGATCTATTGACAGCAATTGTAAAGCGGCAAGCATAATCTAGTTGCTGTTTGTTGTTATGTAAAAGAGGGTAAATTGGTAGAAAACAATGAGGATGTAGGTGATAAACAAGTTGATATATTAAAGGTGACTAGATGCATGCTGTTTGAAATTTGTATCCTTGTGCATGGAAGTGTTTGATTTCACCAATATTTGAATTCCTTGTTCTTATTGTATGGATGATTTCCTTCTCTTCTAATAACATGCTCTTCAACTCTATTTTCAAAAAAAAAAAAAAAGAGGAAGAAGAAAAAGAAAAAGAAGAAAGGAAGTCAGGCCAAAATGTTCGTGTTTGATTAGACAAGCCTAGATGCATCATATAATTTTATATGTTCCATAGAACTTGTATTCTGATCTCTTCTAGTCGTGGTACAGTGGCTTGGATTTTTTAGTGGGGCATGTGGAACAAATATTGAAATATTCATTTTTCTTCCAGATAATTTTTAATAATATGTGGAAACTTATATTGATATGAGTGGTGTAAATGTGTCCAGCTCCTTTCCAGCTCAGTTCAGGGCAAGCTGAAGGAGAGGGAGCGAGAGTTGCGAAAACGGAAGGAACGAGAAGAACAAGAAATGGAAAGGGTGCGTGTGAAAGTTAGGAGGAAAGAAGCAGTTGCATCTTTTCAAGCTTTGCTTGTGGAAACACTCAAGGACCCTCAGGTTGGTTTTTGATAACTGTTGATCAAATTCTTGGTGGTACTAGACATATCAATGTCAAAAAATCATCCATACCAATTCCAAGATAATTTAAGAATTTGTTGCATATGTTTTCCATCTAAGGTTTGCTGAATTAGTTGACTGCATGGGTCCAATGACGCACCAAAGTAATAGTTTAAATAATACCTTTGATCCCTGTGTATGATGCGGTGCTGGCTAAACACTGAAAGCATCATAGACCATGCAATTTCTTCATCAGCTAGTAAATCTATTCTTACAATTTAAATTAAAAATGGATGTCATTCCTGGTTATTTCTTTTAATGTTTGCCCCAGAATACTGGAGTCCACAATGCTGCTATACTTTGACTAATTAGACAAAGTCTTTGAGATTCTGATAGTAAAAGTTCACTTCAGATTTTATGTGCAACTGACCAAACTTTTCATGGACATTGTTGCATGGGGCTTGAGTTTGTTTTGTTCCTTTTATAGTGCTGACCATTTGGCTTAACTGTTAGGCATCTTGGACCGAGTCAAAACCAAAGTTGGAGAAGGATCCACAAAGACGTGCAACAAATCCTGATTTAGATCCATCTGAGACAGAGAAGCTCTTCCGGGAGCACATGAAGATGCTGCATGAGGTAATAATTCTCAAATGGATTTGACTTGTGGATCTATATTGTGATCGTGACTCACTTTTTGACACATTTATCTGTCCTTTTTTCTTTTATGTTATCCCAGCGATGTACAAATGATTTCAAAGCTTTGTTAGCTGAAGTTATAACTGCTGAAGCAGCAGCCCAGAAGACAGAAGATGGGAAAACAGTCCTTGATTCGTGGTCAACAGCTAAACGACTTATAAAGCCTGATCCTAGGTATAACAAGATGCCTCGAAAAGAGAGGGAAACTTTGTGGCGTCGATATGCTGAGGAGATATTGAGAAAGCAAAAGTTTGAACCAGATCCGAAGGAAGATAAGCACACGGATTCAAAAAATAGAAGCGCTAATGATTCTGGAAGATACCAATCAGGATCAAGGAGAACAAATGACCGAAGATAACTTACTGAATTTTGGATAACTCATTTTATTTCTTGGTTAGGAACTAGGCTCTTAGTAGAATTTACTGGTTGCTACATGTTGGTCTCCCCGCTTTCTCCTATTCTGTTAAGAGGTCAGGTTATAATATACTTTTTTTGTGAGTGCTGTATCATATTCGAGTATAACTGAAACTTTTTTCCATTCAAAGAAAAGCATCGCGGCACCTTTTTTTTATTATGTGAAAATCACGCGCTTTTTGGTAGTGTCAGGCACCAGCGCTGTATTAGAATGATAATTATTCAGAATTGTGTTTCTTGGGGTCCTCTTGGCTCCAACACTCAGTTTTTGCCTCGTTCATCTTGGGGCGATGACGAGTGTCGTAAACAGGTATGCTACTAGTAGTTCTCTGGTCAATTCGAATCTACTGCAAAATATTGCCACAGATTGAGGCATCTTGAACTTCTAGGTGCGAGTAATGTTTACCCAATTTTTATTCACCTGGTCATACTTAGGCCTGATAATTGGCATTTCTGGTTTTGCATTCAACGTTGGACGCACTGCTCGTGGTTTAAGATCTTTTTTATTTATATATCTGGTTCAAAGATGGTTTTAAGAATCTCTTCTTTCCCTTCATCCTCCTCCCTCCCCTCGCTGCAGTGGGATCTGAAGTCGAAATATAACATATTGTAGTGCACTATCTGCGGTGAATGATTTGCCTTCAATAAATTAACAAAATAAAGCTAGAAGGCCTTCCACGCCCAGTACACACATACACACATCAGATGGGATGTTTTTAAAAATTTTGATTCTTCATCTTTTTCTCTCTTGAATGACTTGCTTTTGTCATCAAATTAATTACTAATTCATTATAATTTGCTATAGAAAAACACGATTAAAAATAGAGGATTAAAATGGAAACATGGCAAAATGATGGGTTTAATCTAGTGTTTGGTGCATTTTTCTCTCTCACCTGCACAACGTGACGCGAAAAGTAAATAAGTGACGGAATTTTATAATGACCAGGCCTATAGATACAGGTATAAGAGCCCAGTAGACTATTCTAAAATTCCAGTTAAAAAAGTTAGAATAATTTTCCAGCAAAAATAATGAGCAACTGCACAACATGAAAGCTCATGTGAAAGGTGATGTTGAACCGTGTTAGACACCGTTTACATATTTGGAATGCATTGTGGATTAAAATATTTTTTTAAATTCTTTTTATTCTGCCTCTTAACTTTATTTTTATCAAATGAGTTTTTTAATTGCAAAGTTAATAGTCAATTACCTTGTATTTGTTATCTATGGATAAAATTGAAAGAAATAGGACCAACATGGAAAGGGTGCTAAAAAAATGATGTATATTAAAGTTGACATGAATAGCTTAACTTGGTCCTCCAAATTAAAAAATTCGAACTATTCAGCCCCTGTGCTTTTCTAAAATCAATTTTGATATGAAACTCTATTTTTATTGTTTTTCAAGCCTTGGTTTGTGAGTAAAAGAGTTTTCTTGCATCCGAATGTAGAAACAAAATTATCATTTATGTATATTTCAACTACCAAATTAATTTATCATGGTATATACGAGTTCCATTTAAAAATTGTATATTGATGGTGGTTGCTCAAATTTTTAATATTACCAAAAACAATATATTAAAATCAATTGATTTCAAGTTTTAGAATTGTTTTGGGGTTTTTTGAGCTGATAAATTGGTTTATAGGTTTTTTAAGAGTGTCTTGAGTATTGTTTTTTTTTTTAAAAATTAGGATGAGTTACATTGATTTTTAGGGGGTAAAACAGGTCTATCTTGATTTTTCAATCACTTTCATGGTGTCCATAATATAGTCAAAAAACTAATAAGTTGTTATATTTTTTTATATGAAAAATAGGGGTAAACAGTAAGTTATTTATTTTTTTAAAACAAATATATACATACAAGGCCAAGATATGCGGAGCTCTTTATGACTTTTTTTCTTCTTGACATTTTTTAAAAAAATTTATCTTAATACATAATATTTTTTTTTAAAGACTTGATTTGGTTATTGGTTATATATAAAAAAAAGGCTAATATGTGCGGAGCTCTTTATGGGTTTTTTTCTTCTTGATATAGTTTTTTAAAAAATTATCTTAATATATAATTTTTTTTTTAAAGACTTGATTTGGTTATTGGTTATATGTATATAAGGCTAAGATGTGTGGAGCTCTTTATGGGTTTTTTTCTTCTTGACATTTTTTTTAAAATTATCTCAATATATAATATTTTTTTTAAAAAAGACTTGATTTGGTTATTAGTTTTGATCAAAGTTTTGATGTGATAAGATGGTATACAAGCCTTATTATTTAATGCATTTCCCCTTTTATTTTTTTTAAATACAATTTACATTTTATTATTGTTATTTTTTTTACTGAACTTAAAATTAGAAATATATATATATATTTTTATCATTTAGCTTAAAAAAATCACATCTAAATTATGTCTTTGACCTGGATTGTATATTTTTTTGTTAATTAAAGTTTAATAAAACCAGTATAATACAATATATGTTTTAAATTTTATATTTAACTCTTTAATAACCTTTTAATTTACTTTTAAATGTAATCAAGTTTGTGATTAATTTAAACTCAATTAAAACCTAAACTCAACTAAAACAAGGAGAAAAAGGATAAGAAACAGATTATTCAATGGGGTTAATTTATTATGATTATAGTTATTATTTAGATTGTAAATTTTATATGTTAATCTTTATTGATATAATGCATTGCTTACTCCCCTGCTTTATATATATAACTCCTTATTTTATTGTTTTACTTTTTATTACAAATACTCTAAAACATGTGCAAAAAATATTGTAGTTTTTTATATGTTTTTTTTTTGGTTTTTTTAATTTTTTCCTCCATAATTTTTTAGGTTTTATATTTTTTAAAATTTTCTTCTTTTTTTGTTTTTTATTTTTTTTGTTTTATTTTGTTTTTAATATTGAATTAATTAAAAATTTAATAATGTATTTTTTTAAAACATCATAAATTAATAAAATAGCCCTTTGATACATGCTTCAAACCAGAAAAAAAATAAAAAATAACAGCGGATCTTGTATAGGATTAAACAATGATTGTGTGGATTTTTTTTTAACTATATCGCTATTGAAATAGACTAATTAATTCGCTCTTGACCTCCTAGAGTAAAGAAGTCATACTAACTTTTATTTGTTTATTTATTAAGATTCGTGATGATTGATTAATTCTACCTCATGCTCTTATCAGATTTTTAATCTTCATTTAAAACATTTTATCGTAGACAAAAATAACAACACTTCGGTTTTTCAAAGCAATTATTATCTTCTTAACTGATCTACAACGAAGCACCGCCCGCAAGGCTATTACAGTACAATAACCCTGCGCATTCACACGATTTCGGTTCCAGCACGCGCTCCGCTTTCAAAAACGCCCCAGAAAGCAAACACCAAAACGACCCCCCGATCTTCCTCTCCCACTCGACGATACGACAACCCTTCTTAGTACTTCACCACCCCTCTCATCTCCACCTCTCTCCAGCATCCTCCTTCGTCTCATGCAAAGGAAAATAAAATTAGGGTTTGGCATTTGTTACTTCTACTCCTACCAGTGTCACTCCCTCAAAGGTTATTTTTATCTTCCCCTTTACCTTCATTAAAGTGGATAAAAAACCCTAAATGCAGTCTGTATTTGAATTCTCACCCATTTTGTTACAATAGCAGATTAAATAATGGAATCGCCAGCTTGGTTGCCGCAACGAGAAGCAAAGCCGCCGCCAACTGCCACAGAATCAGGAGTTGCATCAGCTACCCCTCCACCGGAGAATTCAGCTGGTAATAATGCACACAGTAGCTATTCATCTCCGGCTCCGACATTTACTTACAACGTGACTCCTAATATGTCTTCCGGTGCGGTCAGTACCTGTATTTATTCGTCTATTCCCTTTCAGCCTCGTTTTTAGTTACTATTAATTAAGTGCCAGCATTTTTTTTGTTATAGTTAGATTTTGTGCAATGCGTGCAGGCTTTGAATTCTAATCCACCGGGACAGCCCGTACCCGTTCCTGGCCCGGCTTCATCCGTTGGTCTTTCCTTTTCGTATAAAATTCCTCAAACCGGGCCTGGTTTTCCTGGCAATCAACAGGTACAATCCATTGTTGTGAGTGGTTAATTCAATTCTTTATCTTTTATTTTGTTTAGAATTTTGTTTCCAGCCTAGCTCTCATTTACATGCATATGACTTGTTGATGGTGCAATAGTTTCTGAGGGTGAGAGTTATGATTTTAGTTTGAGATGGGCATTTTGCACAGACAATGTGTTTTTTATGATGACTTTCTACTTGCACCCATTCCTTGGTAGCTAAAGAGGTGGTAGTGTTTGTGGAAGACAATTCATATATTGGAGTTGATCCCAGTAATGCATAAAACTGTCCTTGACTTCATCCTGACAGTGATGATGGCCATCTACTCGTATGAAAATAGAACATGGAAGGATTTTTATTTTTATTTTTGTTTTTTTTTCAAAAAAGCTTCTGTAGTCATGGTGTTGTTTTATATATATTCTACGGTGATGTTTTGCCATTGCATGAAACCCTGGGGAGTGGTTGGGTGGTTGGTCATGGTCCAAGAATTCAGTTTTTTAATTCTCTTTGATTCATGCAGGACAAATCACCTGCCCAAGGCAGTGCACCATCAGTGGCACCAATTGCATCTCAGTCTGTTTCATTTTCCATTCATTCTCCTTCAAGTTCTTACACATCTTTATCCTCTAACCTGGGTCCGACACCTTCACAGACACCAGCTACTGCTTCTTTTTACTTGCCCCCTGGATTGCCCAGAACTCCTGGCACGCTTCCTCCCCAAGGATTGGTACCATCTGCACCAATGACCCAGCCGTCTGTAGCTGTTGATTCTTTACCTTTAGGAGTTCAGAGACCCATCATGCCTACGATGCCCTCTTCAAATGCAGTTCAGCAGCAAACTTACCCAACCTACCCATCTTTACCTGTCATGGCTGCTTCCCCACAGGCTCTCTGGATGCATCCCCCACCCATTGGAGGCATGCCTAGGCAACCATTTTTGCCATATCCTGCTGCTTTTCCTGGATCCTTTCCTCCACCTGGACATGGCATGCCCTATCCTTCTGTTTCGTTGCCTGATTCTCAACCTCCTGGGGTTGTTCCTGTTGGACATTCATATGCTATTCCCATGTCTTCTTCTGCTTCAGTTCATCAGTTACCTGGTGCTCCAGGGATGCAGACAGAATTACCTCCTCCTGGAATTGGTATGCTCAGGGTTTCATGCTAGGTTACTGATGCATTTACATTGTAAGAGTTGTCTGTCTCACTGAAGTTACGTGGAATGAACTCTTTTCACCATTTTTTTTTTCCGGGCTTCACAGATAACCACAACCATCTCCATCACAGTGGCACCAGGGACAATGCAGCTGTTAGCGAACCATCACATGCGTGGACTGCACACAAGACTGACACAGGAGTGTTTTACTATTATAATGCTGTAACTGGAGTATCAACATATGAGAAACCACCAGGGTTTAAGGAGGTATGCACGATAACAGTTAATTATGGGAAATTCCTTTACTGTCGTTCAAGTTTGGGGATATCCTTTTCTCCTTCCAAGGATTTGGAAACAATAATGTCAATATTCTAAGAAGATAACCCATGAGCTAACAGGTAAATTTGTGGGTTCATGTAACATTGTGAGCGTGTTAATTTGAACATGCAAGCAAGTAAAATTGTATGATAGAGTAGGTCTTTTAGGGCTCTTAAGTTGACCTCCCTCTCCAGTTTTGGGAATTTGTTTTTGACATTTTCCCATCAACTTGTCTGTTTGTTTGCTAACATCTCGTATTGGAGTCTGAAACAGTGTCCCCATCTGGTTCTTTTTGCTATCATGATTTGCTTTTCTTTAACCTCCTCACTATTGATGGCAATCTTCATTGATACTGAGTTTCTGTTTTGTTTTACTCTGGATGCAGCCGGAGAAGGTTTCTGTGCAACCAACTCCAGTTTCAATGTAAGTGTCTTGCTTTTAGTGGCTTTTCCTATATCGCTCCTAAGTTGTTATCTAGAAACAAAACTTGAGGAATTTATCATTTTTTCTTATTCTTTATATACATGTATGTTACATGAAGTTACTTCTAGGCCCGATGACTGAGGCAATTTGTTGGTGATTACTGACCTTAAGTTGGTGCTATTATATGATGTCTTGGAACTACAATGAAAATGATGCATGATTTGAGTCTGAAAGCAATCTTGTATACAACTGTTGAAAGTTGGTCTTTCTCTAAATTCTCCTTCTGGTACCCTCTTTTCTGATATGATTGTTTTGGTTGAAGTCTTACTTTATAGAATCATAAGCAATAAGAAATTGCATCTTTCAGCATTGAGAATTGTTGTATTCATTTACAGCATTGAGTATTGTTGTATTCATTTATAGAATTTGTGCACTTTTACTCGTGAATAATAATAATAATAAATAAATTAAACAGAAGTGCAGGTGCATCTAAGTTCTTATTTGACAGACTTGTCATTTGGCAAAATCTTAAACTGCTTACTTGAGGGATAGTCTGTTCTCCATCCTATCCGTAGATTTTGGTAATGGGTTGTAGTGTCATATATCTATCACTTCCAGTATATTTGTCATCTTTTGAGGTTTTTTCTCTTTTTCAAGCTAATTACTGGATTTTCATGTTTTCTTGTCTTCAGGGAAAATTTGGCCGGCACAGATTGGGTGTTGATCACAACAAATGATGGCAAAAAATATTACTACAACAACAAAACTAAGGTATGGTAGTAAACATGAATATGCCATTTGTCTATCCATGTCAATGGAGCTGTTTCATTCAATTTTTCTAAGCTAATATTGCCTGAAAGCTAGTTCCTAATGATAGGCATGGTATATGGGAATAAAATTTGTTTGTGGTGGCTTTTGTTACATGTTTGTATATCTATGAAACTATATGAAATCTAAATGATGTTATTGTACCCCGTAGGAGGTTATTTATGAAATTGAACTGATGTAATATTTGTATAATTTAGCATGATCATGCAATATTCTCTTGATTTAGAAAATCAAGCAGTAGAATACATTTATTAAATATGTTCCAGGTGCAATGGATGTGCTAGATCATCACCTACAAATATTCCTTGTTATTACCAGTAGGATTTAGGATTTTGAAAGAATGTTTTTGTTGGGGAATCAGGGAAGAATATAAATACCACTTATGGGTTTGGGGTTGGAGGGAGTAAAGTTAAAGCTTGATCTTCTGGGTCTTAAGATCTAACTTGTGGAGGTGGTTTGTATTGCTGACCTTGATTGATGTTTTGCAAAAAAATCTTTACCTCCCTTTTCATTATGAGCTTCAATGAGATGACTTCAGTGGATTCCCTTATTGGTGGTTGATTACAAGTATGCTTTAACAGGAACTTTGCTGTTGCTAGGTTTTTATATGAACGAGAGTTTGAATCTTCCTATAATTTCATTGAATTGATATGGCATGAAGGTGATGCAGGGAGGGTGATGAGGCTGGTTGAAATCTCACCAAGTATGGGAAGCTTAGTCTTTAATTCTATCATGGAGCAGTCATAAAGGAAAAATAATTCCTTTTACACTCAGATGATAACATGAGGGCTGAGAGAGGGAGAACAAATCAGAGTGACATTGTCATCAAGCATTAAAATTAAAATAAGGACTCAATCACCAATGATTTGCTTTATGTATCACCATCAGAAAATTCGACACAAACAACATGAGTCTGGCGGCTAATAAAAACTTAGCACTGAATGATAGAGTGATAGTTTATAAACTAGCTTTAGAAATGAGGACAATACATTTAGCAGGATAAAAGGACCAAACTGAAGGCTAAATAGTGCCACAAAGCATCACAGGCTTTCAAAAATCCTGTTAATTTTTGTTTATCTAGGAGAGAGGAAAAATAGAGAGAAAATAAGCAGCAGCAAAAGAGCTGCCTGATGTTTTAGATACCAGAGGGGACTTGCATATTTCATCTTTACATGGTCCTGTGAAATGGGCCAGATCCCAAATAACACCTTTATATCTCCAAGGCAACTTGAGGTTGATTCAACTTGACTTTGATACCATTTGTAACACTACCTTTCATATGTAAGCAATAAAAATGGTTAAAATAAATAGTTGAATGCAATTTGAATTCTTAAACTTCCTGGATTTTGTTTATATTCTTTGTTTTTTACCCTTTTTTTCACCATCAGTTAAGCAGCTGGCAGATTCCTAGTGAAGTGACAGAATTGAGAAAGAACCAGGAAGCTGAAGTATCAAAAGGAAATGCGATGTCAGTGTCACAAGTTAGTGCTTTGACTGAAAAAGGATCTGCTCCAATTAGCTTGAGTTCCCCTGCTGCTAATACTGGTGGTCGTGATGCCACGGCTCTTAGAGTTTTAAGTGTGCCGGGAGCCTCATCTGCTCTGGATTTGATAAAAAAAAAGCTGCAAGAATTCGGAGCTCCAGCCATTTCTGCTGCTGTTTCAGTTTCATCAGGAGCAGCAGCATCAGAATCAAATGGCTCAAGAGTAGTTGAAGCTGCAGCTAAGGGCTTGCCAAGTGAGATTAGCAAAGATAAGCTGAAGGATGCTAATGGGGATGGTAATATATCTGATTCCTCTACGGACTCTGAGGATGAAGATGATGGGCCATCAAAGGAGGAGTGCATTATCCAGTTTAAGGTATACAATTTGTTACTTTTATTTCATTGGAAAATATATAATTCTCTTGCTCTCTTTTTTTGTTTGGAAGTGGGGGGTGGCTTTGAAATAAAACTTCATTAATAATTGCAGTTTTTCTTCCTCGGACATTCCCCTCTTGAAACACTATTTTTGTGCTCACTTGTTTCCCATGAAATTTACAGGAGATGCTTAAGGAACGTGGAGTGGCACCATTCTCAAAATGGGAGAAGGAGCTGCCGAAGTTAGTGTTTGATCCGCGTTTTAAGGTTTGTTGAGTCTAAAGAATTATGAATTACTTTGTTCGGGAATTAAGCCCCTTTCCTGCAACTGGAACTCGTTGAAACAGGTTTGTTGCATTAATGTATTTGCTAACTTGTGATGGGGTGAACTTGTTTGTGTTTTGTTGTGCTTTCTTTTGTTGCAATAACTTGGTAATGACCAACGCTTGTTAAATCCCTTTTGATGCTCTTGACTTGAAAAACAAATCATCAACACGCCTTGTCAAGATAGTGGCTTAAGGGGGCCAATTCTCTGGGTCTTTTTTCTTTTCTACCTCGTTTACCTATGGTGGAAGATGGTTTAAGACTCTTGTTACATATGCCAAGCAAGCCACTTATCCCCTCCAAGCTGGTAGTGGGATCTAGGAACTGGGGAGGAACTATCAATATGACATACATGAATATAACAAAAAAAAAAAAAAAAACTTGCAGGATAGGTAGAAGTTTTGGTTTGGTGGCTAGAGTTGAAGGCTATACATGGGTGGTTGAGGAGCTTCATCAATGCTTCTCTTAGGGACTAATAAGTAATAACCTGCCAAATGGAGCTTCTGTTTCCACTTGTCTTTAGGAGTTCATCTCTAAAATCTAGTGATATGCGACTATTCTATACACTATTTTGTGGCACAATAACTTGGGTGTTCTTAGCTGAAGGCATCTACTTACTATAGCAGCCCTTGTTTGCAAGTGTATCCCTTACTTCAATATCTTCTTGTTAAGCATCTTTGCTCCTGGCTCCCTTGAAAGCTGCATACTCTCCCCTCAGGCTAGTAGCCTGTTATCATTTGCCTTCTCATTGTTTTTGTGTCAAACACTGTATTACTCCCTAGTGAAAACAGAGATCTTTGGGCCTGTTCTGTTTCCCTCTCCAGAGTTTTTTTTCCCCCCTAAATGATTGTTTTGTGCAGGATTCTTGTTGTTTAGTTCAGCTGAATCCATCTCATTACTCAATTGCATTCCTG
>NW_011499848.1:4569752-4711370 GCF_000495115.2 Populus euphratica
TTCCTGCTCAGTGCTCCTCCATGTAGATAAAACTTAATCATAGAAAAATGGCATCACCAAGATCTTCTTATTTGTTTCATTTTCCTGGTGTTTTATGAGTATGCTGATGCAACTTCTGGCACTGTGTACTAAGATGGGATCAATGTTTTTATAAAGATTAAGGACCTTGAAGTTATCTTGAACATTTAACAGGTTGTCTGTTCTTTTCTTCCATATTTGTCCTTTGTAGTTATGACTAGTAGCTGGAGGAGAGGGGCAATTGTGCTGAAGATAATCTGTTCCCATGCTGATGTGTTTTAACTGTTTATTTTAGAAAGTAGTTCCCTTTCCATGCTGCATGCATGCAGATTGCATACACCAAAGGGGTTGTAGTTCATGAACACTCTGCTTGATGTAGCTTCTGCGTTTTTTATTGCAACATCATGCATCTCTTCTCTGAATCACATCTCTGGTTATGGTATATGCAGAAGTTAATTTGTTGCTTTGTTTCTTATTTGCTCTGATCTCTTTCAGGCTATTCCAAGCCATTCTGCAAGAAGATCTTTGTTTGAACACTATGTTAAAACACGTGCTGAGGAGAAACGCAAGGAAAAGCGAGCAGCTCAGAAGGCTGCAGTGGAGGGATTCAAGCAGTTGCTGGAGGAAGCATCAGAGGTTTCCTGGATCACCTTCAATTTAATTGCCTTTTTTTCCTATGATTTTTTCAAACTCTCTCCAGCTTTGAAACTATGGAGATTGCAAATTATTTATCAACAAGATTTTGATTTTCAGGACATTGATCACAACACTGATTATCAAACTTTCAGAAAGAAATGGGGCAATGATCTAAGGTTCGAAGCCTTGGACCGCAAAGATCGAGAGCATTTATTAAATGAAAGGTATTATATGATAAAATGTCATGATATTTTTTTCAGCAACTTGGATGTGTTCTTTTTGCAGTAGACACCTACAGTCTATCAGGCACCTTCAAGTGTTTTGTGTCATATTTGAACCACTTAGGGGATGTCCATCAGTGAAGTCTAGTTGGACCCTAATTCATAGAATCCATCCCTATGGTGTTTGCCCCATGCTTGGTATGGCTGATGGTTGCACTGAGTGTGAATGTCAATGTGCCATCAATTTGTAAATTGAATTTCAAAGTCACTTAACTTAAATTTTGATCTCTAGATTGAAATTTATTTGGTTTAGTTGACAATCTCTTTCCTTCATTATCTTCATTCTTTTACCATATGGATATGTGTATATTTGCCCTCAATTTTGCTGTTCTTATAATAGTTATTGTTTACTTTGTGACTTTTAATTTCA
This sequence comes from Populus euphratica, assembly GCF_000495115.2. Taxonomy (NCBI): domain Eukaryota; kingdom Viridiplantae; phylum Streptophyta; class Magnoliopsida; order Malpighiales; family Salicaceae; genus Populus; species Populus euphratica. Next base: position 4,571,058 of record NW_011499848.1, read on the forward strand.
TTGTGCTTTTTAGTTTAGATTTTTAATTGGCCATATATATATATATATATATAAAATTCTACGCAGAATAGTTGGCCATGGTAGTTGATACACGGTTCAAAAAATACTTTTTTTTCAGCTGTTTTTTAATGAACTAGAGAAAGAAGATCCAGCTTGGAGATTGTTATGACTTTTTTTTATGTACTCATTTGGCCCTGCTCTTCCAATGCTGCATCATGTGACTTTTGGAATGTCCATTACTTGCTTTACAACCTGGGGTTCTGTAGAACACCCAGGCAATGATCAACCATGTATGCTTGATAGATATTGATGGTATACTGCTCTAGTGCTCTTAACCCTATGACTTAGATCCCATATTCTTGATATTTCAGCTTTTGTTGAAGGGGTGTTATGTGTCTTATTGTTCAGATTCATGTCCTATGTCAGTATCTCTGCAATATATGGTGCAAGATACTCTGCAGAGCTTTTTTCTGCATAATCTGTTTTACTCCTATCCTTACAGATTTATGTATTTGGTTTTCTAGCAGACAAAGTGTTTTGTTTTCATACCTCCTTTATACCAGCATGTGTGTGTGTGTGGATGGTAGGCTATGACCAGAGTTTTAGAGTAACTTCGGGTCCCCTTCAGTCCTTAAAGCTCTTTGTAATTACATGGAAAATGTCCTTAGGTTTTCGACATTCTTTGTATGACACTGATTGATGATTTTTTTTTTTTTTGAAAGGATTCATCTTTTGAAGAAGGCAGCACAGGAAAAGGCTCAAGCTGAACGTGCTTGTGCTGCTGCCAGTTTCAAGTCTATGCTTCGAGATAAAGGAGACATAACTGTTAGTTCACGTTGGTCCAGGGTATGTTATATTGGAGTGAGGTTTAATGTGATGTCTAGTTTCAACAAGATGTGTCTAGGGTGTTGTTAGATTTTTGTCTAGTTTGTAGGATCTTGAATGCTGTTATGTATAACTATAGTTGGATGGACTGATATGTAGGATGCAGAGGACTTTCCTGTGGAGAATGAGATGGAAATTTACTTATTCAATACTTATTTGGACATGATGAACTGAAAAGTTGTTTTGGGTAAAAGAATGAGTCTTTAACTTTGTCATATTGGAAGAAAGTAAACCAGCATAAGCAATGATTAGTGGGAAATATGGTTAATTTTTGCATTTGGACCACACAGCTGAGATAGTGATTCTTTGGGGATGATTCTGGGTTTTTACAAATTAAATTAACGCAGATGTCTGTGCAATCAGATAAATTTTGATATATAATCTTTTACTGATGTTAATTTGTGCTAATTGTAGGTCAAGGATAGTCTAAGGAATGACCCCAGATACAAATCTGTAAAGCATGAGGATAGAGAGGTTTTCTTCAACGAGTATCTGTATGAATTAAAAGCTGCAGAGGAAGCAGAGCGAGATGCAAGAGGCAAAACAGAGGAGCAGGTATAGACTGTTGGGTGTGCTCATCTTGGAAACTGCTTACTCTTTCATTCTTGACTATAGTCTCAGTAATTATTGCAGCAAATTCAATGCTTCCATTAGGCTTCTGTTCATTATTCTCTGTTACATGCACGTGAGGGATGTGCGATCTCCTTTCCCTTTCATAACTTTCCAAAATAAAAAAAAAACCTCATAACCTGCTACAACTTGACAGGTGTAAACAAATTTAAAGAAATAAAAAAAAGCTCAACTGTCCTGTCCTAAAACAAACTTCCTTGAAAACCTATCTAGAATACCAGATACCCATTTTAACAATTTTATTTTTTATTTATCAAAAGGAACAAATCTCAAATTCCTGGCAATAAAAAATTACCCTCAAATGATCAAACCACAGGTTTTTTGTTCCCTTATCTTGAAAAAACCCAAACTCATATTTGATCCCATCCCATATGCAAAACCCTCTTGAATCCCCATTCAAACCCGGATTTCCTTTTCGTCAGCTCTGTAACTGAACAAATTTTGGTGAGGGAAAGCATCAATGCCGGGTAATTAGGAGTCAGCTTCAACAACGACTAGGAAGAGGATTGACGCCACAATTGAAGCAGCTCCAAGTTATTTGGCATGGTGGTGATGGATAAGATAAGAGTGACATGAGAAGAGAAGGAGATGGTGATGAGAGGGAGAGTTAAAACATGTTATCTTTTTAGTTTTTTTTTTTATATAAAAAATACCTTTTGTTTTCTGAATATTTTATAATTACAAAAAAAAAAGAATTTATTTTCTTATTATTGAATCAATAAGTTTTGATTTTTTTCCTTAAATCAGTTTGCACATGTTCAGTTTTAATAGGTCTGCGTGTGCCCCTCACATACTTTCTAATGGACTGAATGAACAGAAACCTAGCGAGGTCCAACATTGTGTTGACCTGATAGTACAAGAGGTCAAAATCAGAAAGTTGAAAGGTCAGGGTTTAAGTTGGATTTGACCTAAAGTTCAGGGGGCTTTTGACTAAGTAGCCTTAAATCTATGAAACTGGCTCATTGTTTAAATGGTACCCGAACAAGACAATGACTCGTCCAGTTTATGTTGATCTATTGACAGCAATTGTAAAGCGGCAAGCATAATCTAGTTGCTGTTTGTTGTTATGTAAAAGAGGGTAAATTGGTAGAAAACAATGAGGATGTAGGTGATAAACAAGTTGAAATATTAAAGGTGACTAGATGCATGCTGTTTGAAATTTGTATCCTTGTGCATGGAAGTGCTTGATTTCACCAATATTTGAATTCCTTGTTCTTATTGTATGGATGATTTCCTTCTCTTCTAATAACATGCTCTTCAACTCTATTTTCAAAAAAAAAAAAAAAGAGGAAGAAGAAAAAGAAAAAGAAAAAGAAGAAAGGAAGTCAGGCCAAAATGTTCGTGTTTGATTAGACAAGCCTAGATGCATCATATAATTTTATATGTTCCATAGAACTTGTATTCTGATCTCTTCTAGTCGTGGTACAGTGGCTTGGATTTTTTAGTGGGGCACGTGGAACAAATATTGAAATATTCATTTTTCTTCCAGATAATTTTTAATAATATGTGGAAACTTATATTGATATGAGTGGTGTAAATGTGTCCAGCTCCTTTCCAGCTCAGTTCAGGGCAAGCTGAAGGAGAGGGAGCGAGAGTTGCGAAAACGGAAGGAACGAGAAGAACAAGAAATGGAAAGGGTGCGTGTGAAAGTTAGGAGGAAAGAAGCAGTTGCATCTTTTCAAGCTTTGCTTGTGGAAACACTCAAGGACCCTCAGGTTGGTTTTTGATAACTGTTGATCAAATTCTTGGTGGTACTAGACATATCAATGTCAAAAAATCATCCATACCAATTCCAAGATAATTTAAGAATTTGTTGCATATGTTTTCCATCTAAGGTTTGCTGAATTAGTTGACTGCATGGGTCCAATGACGCACCAAAGTAATAGTTTAAATAATACCTTTGATCCCTGTGTATGATGCGGTGCTGGCTAAACACTGAAAGCATCATAGACCATGCAATTTCTTCATCAGCTAGTAAATCTATTCTTACAATTTAAATTAAAAATGGATGTCATTCCTGGTTATTTCTTTTAATGTTTGCCCCAGAATACTGGAGTCCACAATGCTGCTATACTTTGACTAATTAGACAAAGTCTTTGAGATTCTGATAGTAAAAGTTCACTTCAGATTTTATGTGCAACTGACCAAACTTTTCATGGACATTGTTGCATGGGGCTTGAGTTTGTTTTGTTCCTTTTATAGTGCTGACCATTTGGCTTAACTGTTAGGCATCTTGGACCGAGTCAAAACCAAAGTTGGAGAAGGATCCACAAAGACGTGCAACAAATCCTGATTTAGATCCATCTGAGACAGAGAAGCTCTTCCGGGAGCACATGAAGATGCTGCATGAGGTAATAATTCTCAAATGGATTTGACTTGTGGATCTATATTGTGATCGTGACTCACTTTTTGACACATTTATCTGTCCTTTTTTCTTTTATGTTATCCCAGCGATGTACAAATGATTTCAAAGCTTTGTTAGCTGAAGTTATAACTGCTGAAGCAGCAGCCCAGAAGACAGAAGATGGGAAAACAGTCCTTGATTCGTGGTCAACAGCTAAACGACTTATAAAGCCTGATCCTAGGTATAACAAGATGCCTCGAAAAGAGAGGGAAACTTTGTGGCGTCGATATGCTGAGGAGATATTGAGAAAGCAAAAGTTTGAACCAGATCCGAAGGAAGATAAGCACACGGATTCAAAAAATAGAAGCGCTAATGATTCTGGAAGATACCAATCAGGATCAAGGAGAACAAATGACCGAAGATAACTTACTGAATTTTGGATAACTCATTTTATTTCTTGGTTAGGAACTAGGCTCTTAGTAGAATTTACTGGTTGCTACATGTTGGTCTCCCCGCTTTCTCCTATTCTGTTAAGAGGTCAGGTTATAATATACTTTTTTTGTGAGTGCTGTATCATATTCGAGTATAACTGAAACTTTTTTCCATTCAAAGAAAAGCATCGCGGCACCTTTTTTTTATTATGTGAAAATCACGCGCTTTTTGGTAGTGTCAGGCACCAGCGCTGTATTAGAATGATAATTATTCAGAATTGTGTTTCTCGGGGTCCTCTTGGCTCCAACACTCAGTTTTTGCCTCGTTCATCTTGGGGCGATGACGAGTGTCGTAAACAGGTATGCTACTAGTAGTTCTCTGGTCAATTCGAATCTACTGCAAAATATTGCCACAGATTGAGGCATCTTGAACTTCTAGGTGCGAGTAATGTTTACCCAATTTTTATTCACCTGTTCATACTTAGGCCTGATAATTGGCATTTCTGGTTTTGCATTCAACGTTGGACGCACTGCTCGTGGTTTAAGATCTTTTTTATTTATATATCTGGTTCAAAGATGGTTTTAAGAATCTCTTCTTTCCCTTCATCCTCCTCCCTCCCCTCGCTGCAGTGGGATCTGAAGTCGAAATATAACATATTGTAGTGCACTATCTGCGGTGAATGATTTGCCTTCAATAAATTAACAAAATAAAGCTAGAAGGCCTTCCACGCCCAGTACACACATACACACATCAGATGGGATGTTTTTAAAAATTTTGATTCTTCATCTTTTTCTCTCTTGAATGACTTGCTTTTGTCATCAAATTAATTACTAATTCATTATAATTTGCTATAGAAAAACACGATTAAAAATAGAGGATTAAAATGTAAACATGGCAAAATGATGGGTTTAATCTAGTGTTTGGTCATATTATGGCCATTAAAAAAATATTATTCTGTGTTAATAAATTTTATTTAAAAGAAAGTTTTGTTGAAGTATTTTTGGCTCTTTGTGTTGCCTAAAGATATATTAAGGTAAAGAGAGGATTTTATTTTTGGTTTAATTTTGTAATTTTAGCAGAATTTATGGGTATTTTGAGTTCATTTACTTATTAACATTATAAATATGTTTTAAGATATTTTTAAATGACAATAGATTAAAAAATAAATTTCAATAAAAAAAACCCCAAACATGATTCTTCGATCACCTCATAATCGAAAATTCATCATGTAGATAATCCATGTCTGCATTTATTTTTTTTAAAAAAAAAAAGAAAAAAGAAAGAAAAGGCGCAGCGCGCAGGCTTGGCCTCGCATGCCTGCGTGCATGGCCTTTTGTTCAATGGGTCACCTTTCCCCCCTTTTAGGCTTCTTTTTTATTATTTTTAAATATGGGATGCCCCACCTAGCAAATATTCAGCTTTAATTGAGATTAATTAAAATAAATAAAAAAATTTGTGGAGTTTTTTAATAAATTATTTTTTAAATTTTAATTGATTCTCAAATAAGATTAAAATGTTTTTTCTAATAGCAGTAAGTGTTTTTTATGCAGTTTTTCATGATTTTTTTATTTGAATTTTATTCAATCATTTTTATGGATATATCTATTTTTATTATTAAATATAGTCAAGTGCATTACTCATGTGTGATTAAATATATTGATTTACATTTATGTCTTAACAAGTTATAATTAATGTTAACTATTTTTTTCACCTTTTAATAGCATAATTCTTAATCTATTCAATTTAATTAACTAGTGAGTTATTAAGGTAGATCTATTTTTATCACTCTTAAAAAGTTCTTAGGGTACCAAAACTATATAAATATTTAATCCGTCTTCATCTACGTGCGGTAACTTCCTTGCTAGATGCTCTGCAAACTCAGCTGGAATTCAGCAAAAATGCCTGTATTGTTACATATATACACGAACATCCAACCTGATACTCCTGCTTTGGTCGACAACCGAGAAAAAAAGGTAAAAAATCGACGGCCTACAGGCTACACCAGAGGATTCCCGCAGGCAATCACCGTTTCCCGCGGGCTCCTATCAGTTGGCTGACCCTTTTGCATCATGCCATTCTCATTCAAATATTCAACAAATTCATCAGTCAGATATGGCCATGCACCTTTCAGCATCATAATTTGATAGTGTGGGGTCTTCTATCCTTGCAAATTCCAGCGGGGGAGACTTGAGACCAGGTGCCCCTTGAGATCGCTTTATCCTGTGACAATAAAAAAAAAGTGGATTCGATCCTCTCTTTTTTGATTTTATGATTATGTTTTGGCAAAAGCTAACGAGTGCTGTTGACGGTGAGGCTACCCATGACATTCGGTGTCCCGGACATATCCTTGGTAGAGTTCCTTCGTCATTAGCCTCTAGACTCCAGGATTATCCTTCAGTACAAGGTGGCGCCGTCCGGTATCATCAGAACTAAATCTCTAACACGGAGGAGCATCTAAGAGTTCTGCTGCAGAGGGTGAAGGCTTGAAAATATTCAACATTGAAATCTTGTCAGAATATTGACGAATTCCTGCCATTTTCAAGGGTTTATAAGTTTACTTCGTACATGCCTAATGGTAGCCTTGGATGCTTGGTTGCATCCATTTCTGGAGTCAGGTGATGCACAACAAGGTCAACCCTCCTTGAATCTTTTGAAAGATTGAACATTGCTATATATTGATGAGACCAACGCATTGGACTATCTTCATCACCATTGTGAAAACACCATGAGTCCACTGTGAATCGAAAGCCAAGTAATGTCCTTCTTGACGGCCACAAGACTGCCCATATTGGTGATTTCGGAATAGCACGGTTCGTTTCAGAATCCTCAAATCAGATTCAAACAAGCTCTATCGGAATATTAGGAGCTAGTGGGTTTGCCGGTCTAGTGACCTTTTCTACTCGTATTTTTTTTCTACTACTTCACTAGAATTCTCTATCTGATATTCAAAATAGAAGAAAATCTCTTCTCCTGCATGAAGTAATTCCATAGCTCGCATTAAGAAGAAAAGTTCTGTAAATTTCTCTTTCAAAGAATTCTAACTCAAAAAAAAAAATGATCCTCTCCCTGCCTTTTCCTTCCTGTGAGGTTCACAATAACAGTGTTGCCAGAACAAAGAACATACAGAAATAAGTACATTAATTAAAGCTATCAAGTCTCAAAATCTCTTAAGTGACTACGAAGATGCCAAGCAAGCTCCTTTAATCCTATAATAAAAGAATCTCTACATGAAAAATATATAATAATAGTAAAAAAATTAAAAAAAAATAGTGGGTTTTTCTAACAAATCAGGTACAAACTTGGAGAGATTCTCCGAAGAGATGAATATTGCCCAAAAATTGCATCCTCAAATTCCCGATACACCGACGCAATTTAAAAATGAGGACTCTCTTGCAGAGGGATTTGCAGAATAGTTTACATTTCGGGTGCCAAAAAATTACCTTTCTTCGTGCAAAACAATCCATAGAATAAGGGAACAAAATGCAGATGATCTCACAGCAGTTGCAGATGAGACCTAATCCCTCAAAGTTTTGTTTTTCCAATAGCATCCTTATATACCCCCAATTAATTACCAACATGTCAAGAACTGTTAAGGATTGAAAACATTCAATGATAGGGGATCAAAAACAAAGATACAGAGAAATGCAATGTTCAATATAATATTTGGAAGCAAAGATCATTTTGGTGTCAGGAATTTTCTTTTCTTTTCGGGTCTACGTGGAAGAGAGGAGATACAAAGTCTTTGTATTCTAGTTGAAAAAATGAAAAATTATCGAACTAATTTCAGTCATGAAAAATATTTGTCTTTGTGTGACGGGTTCTTTTCACTCGGAGGACTTCAATTGAAGCATAGTTATTAAACGATCCGGGGATTGAACGGACCAAGAGATGGGGTACTAGATTTTATAGGTCAACTTAAATTAATTTGAATTAATTTTAAAAAATTAAAAAAATTAAAAATTTTAATATTTTATATAAAAAAATTAAGAAAATATATAAATATACGCTATACATATAGTAAATAATAAAATTTAAAAGAATATTTTAAAAAGTTTTTTATCCCATATTAAAAAGATATTATATTAAACTTTTAAATTAAAATATTTAAACAAAATTTTTTTTTATCCTATATTAAAAAAACATATATTTTTTTAATATAGAATATATATACTAATGGGTTTTAAATTTCACATTGAAAAGATATAATTTTTTTCTTGTAAATAGAATATATATACTAATAGGTTTCAAATCCTACATTTGAAAAAAGAAAAAAGAAAGAAAAAAACACTGGGTCTCGCTCGGTCTCACCCAAATCACGGGTTGACCGGGTTTGGCTAAGTCATTGTACCAACCAATCTTTTAACAAACCTAGATTAATACAGCTCTCAGATCGACCTGCCGAGTCATACCAGGTTTAATAACTATAAATTAAAATATTAAATAATCTTCATGATATTTTTAAAAAATAAATCTTATCTCGAAAAGATTTTGAAAATCAGGTTGAGTTTTGTTCTTCCACTAATATTTTAAGTATTTGGTTACTAATAGATTTATTTGAATTTTTATAATGTTTTCTATTTATTTTAAGATAAATATGATATTTGGAAGCAAAATTTAGTTTGGTATTGAGGATTTTGTTTTTCATTTTAGTCCATGAGAAAAAGAGTAAATAAAAGATCTTTGTATTCTAATTAAAAAAAACAAAGAAAGTCATTGGGTTAGTTTGAGCCAAGAAAAAAATTTGTGCAGGTGTCATAGGTTGCTTTCAATGAGAGGACTTCAATTAAAGTATTAATTAGATGATGTTTAGAAAAAAATAGATTTTATCTCGAAAAGGTTTTGAAAATCAGGTTGACTTTTGGTTTTTTTATTTATATTTTAAGTGTTTTTTGACCACCAATAGATTTATTTGAATTTTTGTAATATCTTCAATGTATTTTCAGATAAATATGGTTGAAAAAAAAAAGGTTTTGGATTAAAAAATCTTCATCTCTAATTTTCTTGCAACAGCAGGCTATATGCCATCGATTTTATTTTGTAGAAAACAAGGTTTGGCTTAAAAAATAAATTCGAGGATTAATTATCATTAGTAGCTGAGTGGTCGAAGCTTCAATTTATTGAACGTCCATGCGCAGGTTCGATTAAATAATTGATACTCTTCTCACATGTTACTGTTTATAGAATAATAATTTTTTTCCTGTTATTATTTTTTTCACATTTTTATATTGAATTTATTAAAAATTAAATTTTATTATTTATTTTTATTTTCTATATATACATGATTATTATAATCCCAAAAAAACTCTGATATGTATTAATGTTTAATTTCATGATTGTATAATATTTTTATATTATATTTTTAAATAAAAAATAATATTTCCTACTATTAAATAAAAAATAGTTAAAAAAAATGTATTATTTTAAATTAAATTTTATAATTTATTTTAATTTATTTTTTTATAAATGCCATAAAAATATACCAGTATTAAGCTCATGATTGATTTCTTAATCATTTATTTTTTAAATCATATTATTAAATAAAAATAATTATAAAAAACATAATTATTAATAATTAAACTTCGTGATTTATTTTAATTTATTTTTATGGGGCTAATGTGATCTCGGAAAAATATCTTGATATTGAGTTTATATTCAGTTTTACAAACTTTTATTTTTTATTATATAATTAAATAAAAATATTTTATAATAAATCAAGATTATTAAATACAATAGCATTCATAACTCATATGAATTTGACAAATTAAACTGAGTTAATTTAATGTATTATAGTTTTAATATTAATTTTTTAAAATTATATCATTTTAAAAATATTTTTAAAATCAAATTATATTTTTATTATTTATCTAAGTTTTTTTAACTCATCAAATTAACTTAGTTATATTATAAATTTTTTTATAAAATTTAATTTAATTTAAAATTTAAGCTGGATAAAAAGAATAATGGAGAGTTTTTAAGTTTGGCTTATTAAACTAAGTGTAATGGTATTATATAAAAATAAATAAATTCTCTTTACCTATATATCATTTAATTGTATTTTTTTTTTATCTTGCTATAACGGGGGATTATCTTGTAAATTCTTAATGAATATAAGTTGATTTAATAAACAACAATATAATTTTAATTGTACCATAAATATAACCGGGCTCCTGGCTCTAATAAAAGATTTGCCCCTGACTACTTTTTTTTTCTAACTTTAGTATTAATTACTTGATTTTAGACTTGCTTTTTTTATATTGTTATCTCATAAGAGATTCAAAGTTTAACACAAAATAACTTTATTTTTGTTATCAATATTTAGGTAAAAAATTTAAAACATAAAGTTATTAAAAATATTCCCTTCTCAATATATTTTTTTAAGATATATCATTTTAATTTTCTTTAAAATATCTAACTTGTTTTGAATTAATATTTATGATATATTTATTTTGATTTATATAAAATTATTTTGTTTTTTATAAAATTATCACAATATAATAACTTGATTTAATTTAATAAACATGTCAATATTTTTTTTAAATATCATCACGATTATTTTTTCTTCCAATCATATTCTTTAGCATTATTTTTTTTTCTATTTTTTTAATCAGCCTTTTCTTTCTCATCTAGGATTTTTTTTTACTTTTATTTTTTATGTTGAAAAAAAAAAGAGATCAGGGTTTTTAGCTACTGTGGAAGCACTCGCTCGCTCGCTCCATATAAAATCCCTCCGGAGTGATAAAAAATAGGTAAGGAGGAGTTGGAAGCAGAACAGACAAACAGCTATCAGCAGAGCTTCTCGTCTCTTCTCCTTTTATTTAGCGGTTTTTCTAAATTAGTGTAGTGGAAGTGAATCGATCAAGAAGCTACCCTAATTTTAAATCAATAGATCGTGATATTGAAAACGGCTCAATTTGATTCGATTCTCGAACCATCTTCTCTAGAGGTGCATTAATTAGGGTTTATTTTTTCCGTTACCATTTTTCTATTTATTGCTTGAATCTGTGTTTAATTTTAACCTACCCTAATTGTACTAGTATATGTGGATCCTATACCTCTTGTTTCGGTGAGTTGATAATTTATAGTCTTGTTTATGAGTAAAATTGAAATACAGCCCTAATTTAATGTTTTGTGTATTTGTTAGGCGAGGAATTGATTCTTTTTTTTTTTGCCAGGGGTGTTTGTTGGTGTCTCAATTTTCATGAGATTGGAGTAACATGGCAAGCTATACAGGTAAAGGAGCCCCTTCTAATGGGACAATCTATGTTAGTAATTTACCTGAAGGGACCGATGACTCTATGTTGGCTGAACATTTTGGCACTATTGGGTTGTTAAAGGTATGGGTTTTTTCCGGTACTATTTTATTTTTTATTCTTAGAATCTACTGCTACTGTTTGCTTTCATTTTCTGTTGAGGGCTTTGCTAGTTTTTTATGCTCTTATTTATTTTCATGCTCTGTTGTACTGAATAGAAAGACAAGCGAACTGGTCGGCCTAAGATATGGCTGTACCGTGACAAAATGACAAATGAGCCGAAGGGTGACGCTACAGTTACTTATGAGGATCCTCATGCTGCTCTAGCTGCTGTTGAGTGGTTCAACAACAAGGATTTTCATGGTAATACAATTGGGGTATTTATAGCACAGTCTAAGAGCAAAGATGACCAGGCGTTTAACCCTGTGGATGATCCAAATGATTCTGGCGTCCTTGAGGAAAATGCCAATGATTTGAATGAGGGTGGGGGAAGAGGTAGAGGACGGGGCGATGCTTCAGGGAAAGCATGGCAACAGGAGGGAGACTGGTTGTGTCCGAATACAAGGTCTGTGATGTGATATTGGTGAGCAGCTCTTTCTTGCTCTTTTTTTAGCTCTAGTCTGGATTTTTTGGGGTTTCTATGGTATCTAATATGCAAATAGCTCCTTATGCTTTATTGTTGTAGCAGTTGTTCCAATGTAAATTTTGCATTTCGTGGTGTGTGCAACCTCTGTGGAAGCGCTCGACCTTCTGGTCCATCTGGTGGTGCTGCTGGAGGTGGTGGTCGTGGGAGGGGCCGTGGTGCCAATGACTCTGGGGCCCATGGCCGGTCAGTTGGTGGCCCTACTGGACTCTTTGGCCCAAATGACTGGCCTTGTCCAATGTAAGCTTCTGCTTGCCAGTATATCATAATTTGTTTGCTTTCTTGTGCTATTCATTGATTCTTTAGTGCCATGCCTCTTGCTATTTAGTCTCTGATCGGTGATCAAACTTGGTTCATTTCCTCTGTATTTTGCTCTACCATTAAATGAAGTGATTGGTGATGGTCATGTTGCTGTATCTCATTATACAATCTAAAGCACTGACCAGCAGGAGAAGATTGTGAGGCTTAGTCTTAACTATGCAGAACGATAATGCTTCCTGTAATTTTATTTTTTTGAGGTGGATCCAAAAATTGACACTATGAGCATGAATACTAGCTGGATATGCAATGGACTGATTTATGATGCTTGATTTGATGAAGCTCGTTGAAGTGTAGCTCCCGTGTACCATACTATCTAACTAACAAGTGATGAGCTTAAGAAAAATGGGTTTATGCTGATGGCATGATTGTGTTTGAATGCTGAATTTTATGGAACATGTGTATGCGGGTGAACGCTCCAAAGTTCCTTGCTGTTCAGTCGAGGGTGCGTAGTTGATGCTACTGTAATTTACTGATTTTATAATAAGATTAGTTGGTAAATATTGTGCTTCAGACTTGTTAATTGTAAAATCATCAGTGGTACTATTATCTTGAAGATATGTGGGTATATTCTTTGTTGGCAGCCAGGTGACACCTTCTAATTCATATTGTAGGCTATATGCAGCCTCTTTTTCTCTGTGTTACTTATGTTTCTTTTTTGTTTTTCTATTGCAGGTGTGGCAATATCAACTGGGCAAAACGCATGAAGTGCAATATTTGCAACACCAATAAACCCGGTCACAATGAGGCTGGTGTGAGGTATTATATGACTCCTAGTTCATTGGCTGAATTCTCTCAACACATCATATGGACTGCGTGATGTAGAAAATTGTCAACTTTCTTTGTCAATCTAAAAATGGTGGTGGTAAAATTTTTTTCTCCTTTCATTATTTTTCCTTTTACAAGGGTTTCTTGGTTATGAACTGGGTATTGGAGGCATTCGATCTAGGCATCATGAGAAAAATACAAATACTAAGAAAGTATTCCTGAATGCTTGCATGCTTACTAAATGTGATAGATGGATTTAGGCTACTAAATGTGATAGATGGGTTTAAGATCAAAAAGATATCTTCGGCAGTCAAGGTATTATGATGCTGACTCATGATAAAAATGACTCTAAGTCGCAAGAAGATAATAGACAAAAACGATTAAAATCATGTTGTATTTGTTGAAGAGAAGATTGATTTTGATTTTAAGAATTACTCATAACTTCCATAAACAAAGTATTGCAGTGTTAGCAGCGAACTGCATACTCACAAGTTTTGTCTTCAGAGTCATAAATTATTTTAAAACTCAAATTTGGTTTACTGTACCTTAGTTGGATGGCTAAGCGATAGCTGAATCGTATTCGCTTCCCTACTTTATGTGAACTCCAGTTCTTACTGCTTCTCTTCTCTCTTTTGACCACACATGTTACATTGTCAAAATGATATGTTGGGTAAGCCTTGGATATCTTGTACAAACAATGCTAAAAATATGTTCATATCTATAATCACACAGAGGAGGACGAGGTGGTGGTTATAAAGAACTCGATGAAGAAGAATTAGAGGAAACTAAGCGACGACGAAAAGAAGCTGAAGAAGTGAGATCTTCTTGCGATGTTTTGACTTTCATATTATTCAACTGATTCTTATTATATAGTCTTTATGATCCAATAACAGGATGATGGAGAGTTGTATGATGAGTTTGGAAATTTGAAGAAAAAATTTCGGGCCAAAACTCAACAAGCTGAAGCTGGCAGGGTGCTTCCGGGTGCTGGGCGTGCAGGTTGGGAGGTTGAGGAATTAGGTATGTGAGCATCATGTTATCTTTTATTTTTTTTTATTTTTAAAATGTGTTAAAATAAAGCACTTTGATCTTATATGCTCGTCTATATTATTCATGGGCTGGAGTTCTATCCATTAGATTTGGATAGACACTGGAGCATTACAATTTTGCCTGGACTAAGTTATTGGTGCCACTAACAAAAAGATACATTGCCAGGTGCTGTTGATAAACACGGGAGAGAGAGGAGCAGAGAAAGAGGGAGGGATCATGATGATAGGGAAAGCAGCAAGACTCGAGAGCATGATGATAGGGACAGGCGCCTTAGTCGAAGTAGGGAGAGGGATCGAGGAAGGGATCGAGATCGAGATTATGAGTATAGCCGAGACAGAGAATATGGGCGGGACCGGGACCGGTACCGATACTGAAGATAGAAGCAAAGGTTATCAGCTTTTGTCCTCAGTTTGTTTTGGTTGTTTCTTTGATGTGAAGGATGCCATTAGATATGAAGCTTGCTTTTACTGACATTTGATATGAAGCTTGGTTTGCTTGGCATTTTTGTCCCTTCTCCTGCTATGTAACTTTGTTGAGTTATTCTCCCCGCTGCAACCATTGATGGAACTAGGAACTGGGTCATCCAAGCTCTTGGTGTTAAATATACTGGTTTGAAATTGTTTCTAATGTCATCCAAAGTCAAAATCTGACTGGTGTTCTTAAATGCTCCTTGGAAGTAATGGCAGAAAACTTCCGGTGGTGGCAAGATCATGAGCTCAACATCACTTGGTGTTATGGCATGCTAGTAACATTGATCGTATTTGGCCAATGGCTCATCGTGTACTGATTGCAGTGCTATATGATTGTTTTCTCCTTCATCTGAGTCCTCTAAGCTCCACATAAATTTGCAGTGCTTTAATCAGTAATGCCACATTATTTTTTGATGAGCGAAAAATTGCTTACTAGTGAGATTCTTAAATCAAATCGATTTGCTGTTATACTTGTATTTTCGCAACAATGAACTAGGATTATACGACTGATTTATAGCCCACATGGATTGCAAGATCAAGTTCAAGTGTGGTTCGCTAACCTTCACCTCTGGCATTGTTAATCTTTTGGTTTCAAAGTGACCCTGTCACCGTATCATTCTCAAACGAATTTACATCAAAATAAAGAAATACGAGGCTGTGCGAACGTGTCTGTATCTGTATCAGAGAAAGAAGAAGCCAGCAAATCTTCTCTCTCTCAGCATCTTCAAAGCCAGCAAAGATTTCCCCGCAACCATGCCTCTTGCCTCCGATAAACACACCGGATCCTCGTCCAATTTCATCCCAGCTCTTTTCTTCTATGGATTTTCGATTTTGGCTTCGTCGATTGTTCTCTCGCTCGTTCTGTCTATTTTTATAATGTTGGGGTTCGAAAGCTCTGATACGATTGATAATGTCTAGGACAAGGTGTAGGGATCCCACCGGATCAGCAAAGGCTTATCTGCGCCGGGAAACAGCTTGAAAGTGGTCCGTATCCAAAAGGAGTCCCAATCTTCACTTGGTCTTTCGCCTCCGAGGTGAAATGCAAATTTTTTACGAAGACACTACCAGGAAAAACCATCACTTTGGAGGTGGAACGCTATGATTTTACAAGTTAATATTTATTTATTATGTGAAATTATGTAAAAATAATAAAATTAGATTGAAATCATATAAAATTTGGTAAAAATATATTTTATTACTATACAATTTTACAATACTTTTAAATGTTCAATTCTTATTTTTTTTTCATTGCATATCCTTGTGTTTATTCACTAACACATAGCCTCACTATCATTTATACTCATGGATTCTTTCTTTGGTCAATAGTGTATGAATGAAAGAAATATAGTCTTGTTTAAACTTTTTTTTTTACCAAACAAATAAAAAATTATCTATTATGAAAAATAACTTTGAAAATTTTTATTTTATAAAAATATTCTTACGGACAAGAGTGACATATTATATTCTAAAGTTTAATTTGTTCGTAATATTTAAATACCATAGTTTTTTAAATGAGTTTATAACATTATAATTTCTAGATAAAAAATTTCTACCAAGTTCGATATTTGGAGTTTCAGGCTTTACAAATAACGAACGGGCGGGTCGAATAAATTTTGTAAAGTCAAAGTTGGGTTGGTTTAACTAGCAAAATTATTGGGGCTGGGCTTTGAATACTGGGTTTCTCGAAGCAACCCATGAGATTAGACGAGTTCAACTTTCAAGTTTCTCGGATCAACTTATAACTATAATCTCTAATCTCTAGGTTTAATTATACTTAATCCCAATTTGGCATTTGATATTTCGAAAATATTGGCGTCCCTTCATTCAAATAAATCTTATATTTTATTAATTTCGAGTTCCAAGAGAATACATGACATTTGTTTTATTGGTTCTGATTAAAAAAATTATTGAAAAATTTAAAAAATATTTCAAATTTTTTTTAAAAAAAACACAAATAATTTACTTAAAAAAAATGTTTCAACTGGTTCCAGTTTTATGAAAAAAGTATTAATTTATTAAAAGTTTTAAGAAATAACAAGGAATTCAAAGATAAATAGAGTTATTATTTTCTGGTGATTATTATTTCTTAAGAAATTGATCATTTTTATTTACTCATGCTGCTATTGTTTTCTTTTTTCTTTTTATTTACACTATCAAAAAAATAAACTTTACTTTAAAAAGTAAACAAGATAAAAAAAAATTGATTAAGGGATTTATGTCATTTTTTATATATTCCTTATGGCTATTTTAATGTTTGTTAGTTAATTTTTATTTTATTTTATTTTATTTCAAAAGACAAATAAATATCTTAATAAATAGATAGATTTTATGTAGAAAATAGAAAATAATAAATTTCATGAATAAAATAAAGTGAAAACCATGAATACCCAAATTGTATATTTACTACCATCAAATGTGTTTCATCATACCTTATCGTTCATCAAATATTATTAAGTCCACAGTGGACTCTTGACTTATTGGTGCACAACTTCAATTATAAAGGCTGTCAGGTCTTTATATATATATTGATGGTCGCATTAATCCTTGGCTTTTACATGTATTAAGTGATTTACAAGACCTTCATGATCACCATGATATTGGCTAATCGATAGGTGATAGCAAAACTAAGTAAAAAAACATTTATTTATTTTTCTAACCTTATAAAATAAAATGTTTTTATAGTGTGAATAAAAAATAAGACATCATAGAAAAATAAAAAGATTACCATTTTTTTTTGTAAGAGAGATAAATTAAATGAAAGATTAGATTTGAATTAACAGCATCTTAACATTCAAAGGTCAAGCCGTGAAATGTCCAAATTGGAACTCCATACTTTCTTCAAACTCCTAAAAATACGGCAACACATACGGGCTCTAGCACTCCGCTGCAGTATCTGATAACCTTTTTCTTTTTTCTTTTTTCTTTCTCTGTGTCTCTCAATATTTCTTTGCAATTTTTTTTAAAACTAATATAGATATTTAAGTTAGTTTATAGATACTTTAATTAATTTTATAGATTTTAAAATTAATAATTAAATAAATTTTTAATAATTCTTAAATGTACATAACTCAAACAGCAACTTTTAGGATTTTTTGCAACTTTTTGCTAGCTTTTCACACCTCCTTTTCTTTCTGGTCCATAATAATGTCTTCGCACAGAGAGGAGGGTGGGGATGCTGTTATTGACGCAATTTGAGAGCCCCTTTTGGCTTCAAGCAATTCTACAACACGCCTTATCCATAAATAGCTAGCTACAAGACATGGTTGTGTTGCTTCTTCTATATATATATCATTTTCTTTTCACATGAATTGTTATTATTATTAGGTCAGACGTCTCTGCCGGGCCCCTCTCTGCATGTCCCAAAAGCCTAAAAACTCCCGTGGGAGTACCAAGCCAGAGCCAAACACAGAAACCAACAGATTGCATATGTATGCGTGAGACAAGAGGGTAACAACACAATACAATAATGAAGAGCGATCTTGTTGACCTGCAGCCAACTACTCGTGTCTTCTAACTACGTTTAAACTTTAACGGACAAAGTTTCGTGTCTTCTCTTCCCTTCGGCGTACCAACATGGTGTTTCTTTTTTGCTTACAGAACCACCGTGCTTTTTTGTTAGCTAGCTTCATAAATTCCATGTTTTTTTTCCCGTCTTTCCCTCTAATTATTTTTAATGAAGAATCATCCGCTACTTGGAGCAAAAAGGAGTATAATTTCATTATTCTTGCAACAAGTTATGCTTCTATATATATATATATATTACCTCAATTCTATTTATGTTGAGTTTTTTCTGAGTAAATATTGGATTTTTTTTTTTTTTGTAATGGCGTGAAAATCACTTTCAACTGCTTGCATAAATAAACATCTTTCACCGTCACAATTCTATTCTCAACCACGTCACAGTGAAAACCAACAGTACTGTCAAATGGAGCTTAAATAACTGCAATATTTATCAACCGTGAAGCTCCTTGGGGGTATCACAAAATTATTCCATGAGATAATTGTATGCTATATATATATATATATATATATATATATATGCTGTGTCTTTCCTTGTTTACTGTAATCGCATATCCTTTAAGCACTTCTCACCGTCAGACAAACACAAGTGTCTTGGTTACATCCAATGCAAAGCAACAATGCCGCAGCTCTGTGATCTTGTAATTCATGTTAACGGTCAACAAATATTCTTTCTAAATCAGGTAATGCATACAAAATCTTGTTAAGTAACTGCTAGTTTCTTTTCTTCTTTGAAACTTTCTAGGCAAAATTTTCTGATTGTTCACAGTTCAATCTTGCAGAAGATTCTATCTGCCTATTCAGGAAAGCTAAAGAAGATCATCGGGAAAGAAAAGAGAAAATCCCAGATTAAGAATTTGAGTATTGGAATTGAGAACTTCCCTGGAGGCCCAGATGGGTTTGAGATGGTTTCAAGATTCTGTTACAATCATGGCAAGATCAAAATCACAGTTTCAAATGTGGCTCTTCTCCATTGCTGTGCAGTTTTTCTTGGCATGACTGAGAATTTATCCCCGGGAAATCTATTGAAACAGACAGAGACATTTCTTGATGGAATGATTCACTGGTCTTGGCATGATATAATTGTCAGTCTCAAAAGCTGTGAGTCATTCTTCACATATTCATATACATCTGGACTTGTAGAAAAGCTCATTTTTTCACTGTTGGAAAAGCTTGCACAGAATTCAGATATTGCAACTCTTATTGCTTCCTCTTCTTCCTCTTCGTCGTCTCCCGAAACTGCATCTAGGTTCAGGTTTTCTTCCTCAGCTAAAACCACTCCTGAGTCAACTAAGCCAGGTTCATTGAGCAAACAATGGTGGTTTGATGATTTGATCATATTACCTCCAATGATTATTGAAAAGATAATAGCAAATATGGGGGCTTGTGGAACTGATAACAATAGCTTTATCCTCACAAAGTTCCTACTCCACTACCTGAAAAATGCCGTACTTCGATGCAAAGGTGGAGCAAAAAGCTCTGTTTCGTATTCAAGAGCAGACTACGCTGGTCTTGCAGGCACAGCTGTCCATGGGGTGAGCAGAAATTCATTTTCTTGCAGAGGCCTGTTTTCAGTATTGAGGATAGTGTCTGGATTTGGTCTGAGCACAGATTGCAGAGCCAAGCTGGAGAGATTGATTGGTGGGATGCTTGACCAAGCAACATTGGATGACTTGCTGATCTCTGGGCATGATGATAGGGGTGTTTTTGATGTTAATCTGGTAATAAGATTGGTGAGAATATTTGTTAATAGTGATTTTCTGTCCTCACAGAAATTGAAGAAGGTTGGCAGATTGATTGATAAGTACTTGTGTGAAATATCTCCTGATCAAAACCTCGAGACCTCAAAACTTCTAGGAGTTGCAGAAAGCTTACCCGATTCTGCAAGAGATTGCTTTGATGGGGTCTACAGAGCCATTGATATCTACCTAGAGGTAAGAATTGAAAACTTTTTTTTCCTTTTTTGTCTCTCTTATCGAAGATGGCCAAATAATTGATGGTTCGGATAAAAAAGAGGGAAACAACAGACAAATTTAACAGCTGAGACAAAATCGCCCAATAATCTGTAATTATGGTCTTCATTAGTTTAATTTAATTAAAATCATGCTTTAATTTCTTGAGTTTCCTTCCCTTAGCTGATCATCTGGGGAGAAATACAGCATTTTACCCCTTCAATAACATCGAAAAACAAATCTATAACTTGTCATTTCAAGCCAGACTCAGGTAGTGTGTGTGTGTGTGTGTATTAATTTTATTTTTTTTGTAGAAACAAAGGCATCAGCACTGCTAGACTGGATGCAGTGAACCATTTATGCCATGAACAAAACATCTTACCTGCACGAAACCCAGTTTACTAGAAAAAACACAGCACAGACTCTGCTATTTCTGTGAAAGAATTTCTAACCATCGGCTAAATGTGTTCTTTTCCACAATAAAGGTGGTTTGTCACATAGGGACGGGCCGACCTTTGGCTGTCCAATCCAGCAGTAGTGGATGATAACTTAATTATTTATGGCCCGGCCAACCACGTATAAGTTTGTGCACGTTCTTCTTCTCAACTGTAAATCTTTTGTTTCTTTCCCTTTTCAAGTCCGTGTAACTCACGGCGACTCTTTCTGCTACCATCAAGATCATTTGTCGTGTGCTTAAACAGACAAGAACTCACAGATTTTTCAAACAATGGATTGACAACAAACAATCTGATCTCTTACTTCTCCAAGGGCCATGCTACTCATAGTCTAGTGTTCAGGAAAGTATAAATGCTTGTCTGGTACAGTATGGACGCCAAATTCTTTACCTTGTGCCAAATTGATGAATTGAAGTCGAATGTCACTTGAACCTGGTATGGTATGGCTTATTAGTTTGCTAGCTTGTCTAAAGAGTTTTCGCTATTCTTTCACTTCAAAGCTATATAGGCTAGCAAATAATCCCATAAACAAGAGAATTTGTTTTGAACATTTGTGATGCTAATTGTGCCGAGAAAAAATCACTTTTGGAAAATCCTCATCTATTTTATGAGTGAATCGCCCCATATACCTAATGTTTGGGATTCTTTGAAATCTATTCCGATGAGCAAAATATATAGAAACTTGTTCCTTGATTGATTACGATGAATCATGAAGTCAGTGTGATCAGATTGTGTAAATATAAATCTTTTGATTCATTCTATTTGTGGGAATTTGCAGTCTCACCCAACACTTTCATTTGAGGAGCGATCAAGATTATGCAGCTGCCTAAACTTTGGGAAGATGAGCCTTGAAGCATGCAAAGACCTTGCCAAGAATCCTAGAATCCCTCCAAATATTGCAGTTCAGGCACTCAAGTCACAACATTCTAAAATACCACAAAGTGGTTACCCTGTCTCTGTCAAAGACGTTGAGGGTCCAAGCACGAGCAGTTCCTCCGGCCACATGGTCTTGCACAGTGATAACGTTGAGAGGCTTTCACAGGAGACGCAAGAAATGAAAATGAACATACAGAGGATGCAATGGAGGGTGATGGAGTTGGAGAACGCATGTAGGGAGATGAATGGTCGGGTCTCAAAGGTTGTTAGGCAAGATGTCAATGTCACGAGTAGGACTCCCCCTTATAATTACAGTAGATCACCTTTCCCTAGACTATGTTGAACTTAAACCTCTCCTTCTCTCTCACAAAAGTAAGACCAGGGATACATGTATATCATCCACGGATATCAAATAAAGACTTTAATTACAGCCCGATTTGATGTTATGGTAAAAATCTAACTTTGAGGAATTATTACTGATTCTTTAGTTATTTTAGTAAATTCCTGTATTACCGATGAACAAGAATTCTCAATGCAATTGAGATCTCTACGTAACTGTAACCTTATATTGCTGGTTTTTGAATCACAGTGAAAGGAAGTTGCAAGAAATAAAACAAAGAGAAGCTGGAAAGTGGTTTTCTGTTTGATTAATAGAGTTGCTGCGTATAGACTACGATGCGCAGCATGTTTTTTCCTTCTCCTTTTTTTCTGGTTCACGAGCGCCTAGAATTTTTTTTTGAGAATTTGATACATTTCCAAAAAATAAAACATTTTAAAAAACAACTCACTGTTCATGAAATTAAACCCAGATTTATTGAATTCATTCAGGCTTCTCATCTTAGAAACAGACAAACGTCTTCGTTTCCTTGTTCGATATGAAGTGGAGAAAGGAGCCCCCAAGCACCGATTCGCCCATGGATGTCCTTGTTGATACATTCTCATGACAGAATTGTCACAACGCAAGATGGCCCAGGAAAAAAATGCATTTCCTTAACTTCTGGTAATGGAAAGATACGATACGATCAGAAATTCAGAAACCACTAGTGGCAGCCTGTGGTCCTTTTCAAAACAGTCGGCTCGACAAGTTCTTGGTGGTGGTTTGTCTGTACATATATTATATATCTAACAGATACAGATGAGGGTGACCGGTATTGTCAAGATTAGTAATCCCGTGATCGCATTCACTGATTAACGAGCTGAAACACCACCGTAAGAAACAGAGCACCCACTTAAGATTGTCATAAACTCATGCTCTGGTCTCGTACTTAAACATCACCAACTTGCGTCTTTACAGCTTATCACTCTCTGTAGTCTTGGCCACAGGAAAAAAAACAAAACAAAAAAAAACTCCACTGGTTAATCACGCGACTGTCCTGCGAACTTCACTGGTCGTATCTTTGGTGACCTTTGTGATTTACTCTCGGCGGAGGTCTTGAGGATGAGGCCATCAATTCTCCCAATTGATGAAGCACATGTGGATCACTTTGTAGCTGATGTGCTTAATTTCTTGAGATATTTATGGTGTCCAGGGAGATTTGCTCCTTTATTGTTTTAAAATTTAAATCTTGAGGTCAACTTCTAGGAATGGTTATTTTCACGAACATTTCATTATATTCTTAAAAAAAATATATTTTTAAAATCAACTGAAAAAAAAAATTATTTTATTTGATATATAAATTAACACAAGTATTCTCAGGATCGTAGAGTCAAGCAAAAATAGTACAAATCTATTTGGTTATTTTTGAGCAAAATACAAACACCATCCCATGCCCCAAACATGTGTCTCATTTCAATGGTTTTAAGTTTATTTGAAAGGATAATAATAATTATTTTTTAAAATATTTTATGTATTAAAATAGTTTTTATTTTTAAAAATTATTTTTAAAATTAACTCATCAAACAATCCAAAATATTTAAAAAAATTAAATTTTAATAAAAAAATTAATTTTTTTAAAAATATAAATTACCTTACATTTCCAAACAGATTTATTATCTCAAAAACAAGCACATTATATTAAGCTTTTAAAATTATGGTTTTTAAAACTGTGCATAATCAAAACCTTATATGGAAATATTAAAAATAATTTTTAAAAAATAAAAAATATTATTTTAATATATTTATATAAAAAAAATATTATATAAAAAAACCGTGTTTTTAAATGCGAACTACATTTTTGAAAACACAAAGCCAAACGTCAGGAGTTTGGCGCCGCTGTGATTCACCAAGCCTTGAATTTGAGAGAGGGTAAAATGGTGGCGGCTTTTTATCAGGTTTCACACATGCACGTCGAAAGTGGGGTGCAGCTGCACGTGCGAGGAAGAGACCGCCGCTGGATGATTTATAATTCGCTAGCTCATTCCCTTGAACGAATCTCCTCCTAATGGTGCACAATATCATGACCCCTGATATGTTTCGGATTAAGATATAAAAAAAATTTCAAGCTCAAATAATAATACAAATTCAAGCATTGTTAACACATCTCCTGCAAAAATAAAGTTTAAAAATCAATTATATATTGAACGATTTTTACCTGCGTCAGATAAAATTAACCTGTAAAATCGAAAAGAATAATTTTATAAAAAATAAATTAAAAAATTTAATTTTTAATTAACTCATCATTAAAAAATAAAATTATAAAATAAAGTAATTAATTAAAAAATAAATGAATTTAAATTAACTATCTAAGCTCATGATATAAGTTATACATGTTATTAGACTAAATAATTTTTTTATTTTAGATATTAAATTTTTATTTAATTATAAGACAATAAAGCGCATGTTACTTCTTTTTAATGTGAAATATTTTTTAAGAAAAAAAAAACCATACAGGCACATTGTATTGAAATAGAAAAGGTAGATTATTGATAACAATGAATGAAATTATATTTTTTTTAATTTAAATAAAAAATATATTTTTTAAATTAAAGGATAAAATTCCAT
This sequence comes from Populus euphratica, assembly GCF_000495115.2. Lineage (NCBI taxonomy): Eukaryota > Viridiplantae > Streptophyta > Magnoliopsida > Malpighiales > Salicaceae > Populus > Populus euphratica. The sequence continues at coordinate 4,595,591 of NW_011499848.1, forward strand.
TAAACAAGAAAAAAAGAATTAAACATTATAGCTTAACATATTAAATTTGCAATCCAAGGCATGAGCTTAAACAAATTCAATATTTTTTTTAATAAATTTATATATAATCTAAATAAAAAAAACTATATAAAAAAAAGCTAAAAAACATCCGTGCAAGGCCCTATGACCTAGCATTCTTTTTTTTTTTTTACGTGGGGTGTTCGGGTCAGCTTGTGCGCACCACGACTAATCCCCACGGCCCACTGAATACCCTACAAATCCAGTAGGCATGTAAGGCACCGCGGGGGTGACAGACATGCATACTAGAGCTCGAATCCAAGTGCAGTGGAAGGAGACAAGCCCCTTCCACCGCTAGGCCTAACATTCTTGTGTCTATGAAAGGAAGAGCTCGTGTGCATGAGACTTCAAACACATGCCGTCTAGCGGTCCATTGATCAGATAAATCAATGCATTCAGAACAAAATAAATAAAAACATGTTAATTGATTAGGATAATTGATAATGGTAAAATACCCCATTGAAAATTATCTCCAATCCCTAGTGGATACATAGATCAATACAATTGTCAAGAACAATATAGCATTGGATTTAAAGCAAGTAATTTGGATAAATTATTATCCAAATATAATTGTCGATGATAATTAAGCTGGGATGAGCCGGCGTCCCTGATGGAAGCATCTTGAAGCCAGTAGAAAAGGGTGCAACAAGCCATAAACACCTGGCCATCATTTTATCACACTAACATCATAACAACTACTATAATAAAAAGAAAATGACAAAAATGTCCTGAGATGGTCTCGAAAATCACCAGCGTCCGAAATAACGTCTCTAATCCGACAAGAGATGCGGGAGTGACGAGACCATGTCGTTCTCCCTTTTCCTTCCCGTGTCCGAAAACCCAATTACCCAGATTAGCCACTCACCGGACCCAACAACCCGTCATACACTTCCTGCGCTTTCCCAGTAATTCGAATAATTGGTGATTTTAACAATTATTTTTAATATTTTTTTATTTGTAAATATATTAAAATACTAAAAAAATAAAAAAATATTAATTTCAAAAATTTTCAAAAACACTTTTTAAATAATTTAAATATATAATTTTAAAAAATAAAAATTTTCAAAAATACTTGCAAAAACAAATACATTTCAAATTACACAATAACAGCAGCTACAACCATTACTTAAATATAAATATAAATAAAATCACAAATTAAAAAAAACTCCTAAGACAAAAATATTAATTAAATATTTAAAATTCAAAAATATATTTTAGAAGGTGTTTAACAATGTAACCAAAATTATATTTATCTAAAATTTAATTTTTCTAGTATTTTTATACTTTAACACTTAAAATAATAAATAAAATAATACAATATAAAAAATATTTAGAAAAAATAATATAATTTAAAGAGTAGCAAATAATCATAAATATCATATATAATTCTCTTTAATTCTAAAAATACACTTATATAATTTATAATAAAAAAGAAGAAGAACGACGAAAAAAAAAAGAAAAAAACTTAAAACAAATCAAAACTCTAATAATAACATAACTGATATAGTTAAAAAGATACTAATAAAATAAATTTAATAACACCAAAAAATATTATAAACGGTAACCATTCTACCCCATGAGTTATCCAAATATATCAAGAGCTCATTTGCATTCGAATAATTTGTGTGGTATACTCCAGTCGTTGATGACTGTTTTTTTATTAGTCTTATAAATATCTTTCAAACGGTACTAGTAGCATCAATATCGGATCTTTGGTATATTTATAAGGTTTTTTTTTTCTATATATCCATAAATTACAAGGAAAGAAAAAACGAAAAAAAATCTTAAAAACACACTAAAGTTTTGAGAATAAATCAGGAGGAAACGAATCCATCAATATTAAAAAAATCAATGATAATCGGAGTGTATAACTAGAGCCATTCAAAGATAAATAAACCCCAATATATTTAAACAACTCATATAGCCTACTTTAATTACCGTTATTGATTTTTTTATATTTTTATAATAATATCAGTGATATTATCATTAAAATCTTGATGTTTTCAAAAAATTTTTTAGTATAAATCATAATATCAGTGATATTATCATTAAAATCTCAATGTTTTCAAAAAATTTTTTAGTATAAATCATATCAGTTAATTTTTAGAATTATAGAGTCATAACTATAATGGAAACTTGTGACTCAATAATTTATTAGAATAAATAATTTAATGAAATAATAAAAAATATTTTATATCAAATATTATTTATTTTATAATGTAATAGAAGTAGTTAATTCTATAATATTTAAATTTAAAACAATAACCAAATACATTAAATTACTTTTTCTTTGATATTAATTTTAATTATAGTTTTAACCAAATATCTATTTTTTTAAATTAAAAATATTTTTTAAATCAGTACCGCAATACCAACACACTCGTTATCCGGATCTGCACCGCGTCATGAGGTCAAAGGAGCGGGCAGCGACTTTACCATCGAGCATCCACTTCATGCCAACTGCGCGGCAGCTTCCTCTTTTCTTTCTTTTCATCTGCTTTTCGTATGTTTAAAATCCCAGCCACCATTTTCTCTTTTGATTTTGATACGCATTATATTTCCTTTTCATTTCATTTCTCATCATCTCTTTTGATTTTGATACGCATTATATTTCTTTTTCATTTCATTTCTCACCATCATCTATCACCAATCACAATGTTTCTAACAGAGACTTCCATTTTCCCTTCCTTCTTCGATCCGTTTAACAATACGAAGAAGAAGAACAAGAAAGATGCAGCCCATACGAAATTCGACCTTTTCTCTCACTCCTTCGACGAATCCCTTCTTCGTCGTCTCAAAACTTTAACCAATTCCTCCTCCTCATCTCCACCGTCCGTTGCAATAAATCTCTCCTGGCTTTCCTCAGCCCTTGATTTTCTCTCCTTCACACATGACGAAGCCATAAATCTACTTTCTTCTCTCAAGCTCGATAATTCTTTGGATTTTTACCTGGATAACAGTGTTAAGCTCCTCGATCTCTGCAACTCGATCAGTTCAGAGATCGAACGCTTCCGCCATCGCCGACTTGTCCTCAGTTTTGCACTTCACGTTCTTAACAACAGCAGTGAAGATCAAGAGAGGCTGACAAGAGCTAGGGCTTCGTTATCTGATTGGGTAAATAATTACAGAGGACCCATATTTGATAGCAACAGCAATTTGGAGAATTTAGCGAGAGATTTGGCATTGAGGCTTAAGGAGGTTCCACGTGGAAAGATCTCAGCCGATGAAAGGCTTGTTCGCCGTACGATCCACGCCGTTGGGTTAGTAACGGTATTCGTTGCTGGAGCTGTGGTCACGGCGTTACGTGGATCCACGGGCTTAGTTGTTGCCGTCAGAGCGCCGCCTGAGTATTTGTGGGCCGACTCGTTCAATTTTCTCAACACAATGATTTCAAATAGGCCAGACAAAACGAGGCATCTACTCAACGAGCTTGATGAGGTGGAGGCGCGTATTAAGGAAGTGAGTGGCGTCGTGGTCGACGGTAGCAGAGAGAACGGGGAAAGGTCAAGCAGTGCCGTTAAGGAGCTGGGGATGGTGACGGAGAGGTTAGGAGAGGGATTGGATAGGTTGGGTAACGGCGTGAATGAAATATTCAATTCGGTTTTGAGTACTAGAAAGGGGATGCTGGAGAAAATGAGAGTGGGTCCACAGGAGAAACGAAGCGATGCCAAGAAGGTTACAAGTAACCCAAACACTAAGCGTGTACTGGATAATGTGTCTCCCGGTGTTTCTAAAATAGTTTAAAATACAATAAAAAAAATTTATATTTTTTTATGCCATTACATTAGCATTGAAAAATTAATATATAAAGTGTTAATTAAATTAGATTTGCGGTCCGGGTTTCGTTCCGGACATTAAATAAAATAGCAAAAACAAAGCTAAAATAGACAAACCATCTTGACCTCAGCATTAAATCAAGAAGCTAAACTTTAATCAATTTAATATTAATTAGTTAAATCCAACCAAAAAAAACAATAAAAAAACAATTTTAAAAAAAGTTGATTATTTTTAAAATTAGTGAAAATACAAATAAATAAAAATAAAAAATAAAAATTAGATTTGAAAAATAAAAAAATAAAATAAAGAAGGATGAAATAGAAAAGAAATTTAAATTTAATAAATTGTTTTAAAAAAATTTTAAATACTAAAGCATGAAATTGAAAAAATATCAATTTAAAAAATTAGTTAAAAAACTCAACAAAGAATGATAAAGAAAAAAACATTAGATAATCAAGTTATTTTTAAAACCAACAAAATTTTTTATAAGAAGTAAAAAATTACAACCTGGTATCCACTTGAATAAATATTGAAAGATTAAATAAAAAAATATTTTAAACTTGATCAAATCTTTAAGAGTAACAACATGTGAAAGCTTAAATCTAGATTCAATTAAAAAGTTTATTATAAGTCAATTTAAAAAATTTATCAAATAAAAAATAAAAAATAAAAAAATAAGAATAAACTATAATAGGATAAAACTCAAAGGTGGGAGAAATTGTAAAACAAAATAAATTTTAAAAATAATTTCAAATTAAAAAAAAATAGCAAGCAAAGGATGAAGATCAATTTTGAAAGATGAGAAAAATTAAAGAAGGTAAAATTTAAAAGGCATTGTAATTTTAAATTATTTAAGATACAAAAAATTTAATAAAAATAAGAGAAATTAAATATGAAAAATTAATAAATCAAAAGGATATTTTGGATTTTTTAATGGGATGACATGAAAATCTAGGATAAAAGATAGGAAAAGAGAAAAAAAAAATTATTACTAGCATCAAACCTCAAGAAATCCCAGAACACACGTCACCTTATTGCGTAGAGGGCGTTGTAAGGATTTAAACGCTCTTGGTGAACATGACTTTTAATTATCAAGCATCCCTTACTCAAATGGTGCAAGGGTTGTTCACTTGAGCATATGCCATCAAGTTTTTTTTTTAAAAAATATTTAAAATTTATTAAAATACAATAATACCTGTGAATGTGACCATAAAAAGACCTAAAGACTTGCAAGAGAGTTTATTTGATTGTCTTACAAGGCAATAATGTATTTGCACTATTTTGAAAAAACTAAAATACCGGAACATTCACGAGTGAAAAGTGAAATATATTATATTTTTTTATTATAAAATTAAATTAGTAATTTTACAATGTAAAGAATCAAGATGACTAATATAACACCATATAATTTATAATATATGAGTATATCATCGTAAAAATATCAATTTATCCCGAATACATAGTTTATGATTAAGGGATAATTACATCATTTCATTATTACACTAAACAGTGTCATGAGCAATGTCTTGAAACGTGCACTTTATAGGAATTCGTCCAAAAAAGTCTCTGGAAAAAAAAGCTCTAGAAAAGAAGGCTTTGTTATAACAAGATCCACTGTGTATGACTAATTCCATTACATTACCACTCACCAATTCAAAGTTCCTACTTTCTCAATTTTATTTTCTATTCGAATTACTGCACGTTAAAAACAACAAGTGATTTGCTTGTTCAATCAGAATGAGAAGCTTTAAATAACTTACAAGCTACGGAGACAACCATCGGTTCCTTCGTACCCTTAAAATATTAGTTCATCAGAAACAAAGCAAAGGCTACGCGTAGCTTAAAAGTGGTAGATACAAACCAATTGGAGTTCAATAGTTGTCAGGTTGCTTTCATGCAGTCGAGGGTGTGCGACAGGAGGAGGGAAAAACATTAAAAAAAAGAGGCAAAAGAAGGGTACTTTCCTCTCACAAATGGGAAAAACCAAAAAGAAACGGAAACCAAAAACAGATGACATTTAATAAAAACCATTGTCCGGTGTGCATGCCCCTCTTGTTACAAAGAAACGGAACGGCCGTGTCATCCTCGATCATCCTCTCTTTACAAGCTGCTAACTGGAACTCTGGCTGCATATAACCTACACCTCTATCCTAGCTAAATACTCAGATACAACAACTTACAAGAAAAAGACATCATTTCCTTCTTGGCATCAACAGGACAAGATCTATCACTAGTTGAGCCCTATAGAGATGGTAAGTGTACATGCAGAAAATTAATGTCTATTAGCTGCTGTTTTGAATCGGTTGTGAAGCACATCTGTCTTCAATGGCTTCAGAGTTCAAAATTTTTCTAAGAGAGCGATATTGTAGACGAACATTCTCACCACTACCAATAATCTTAAGCAAGTACCTGAAAGAAAGGGAAATATCTTTGCACTTTGCATCTAACATCCAAATTAAACAACGATTCTCTTTAATATCCACACAATGTTTCAATTTACCAATTCTGTGATTATCAGAATGCAAGTAGTGTTTAACTGCTCTAAAAAGCCATCTCAACTCACCAGCCATTCAAACACTGTGAAGTGATGATTGCTTCCTTTCCAACAAATTTTTCTGGTGTCCTCCTATTTCCCTGCATGGTTCAACACATCGCTCAAATTTTCATTCATTCAAATGACAACAGCTAAAATCAGAAAACAGGCAACAGAATGCTAAAAACTAACCTTAATCATTACTTTCTCATTTACAGAAAAAGGATACTGCACTCCTCTATGCAAGCCATCAGCAGCAGCAATATCTACATTCTCCTAGGGACAAATAAATAATCAGTTAAAATGCATAACAGAATGCACCATTCACAGTAAAAATTTCAGCAATTCATTACGGTTTTGATCAAAAGATTATTTGCTGATAATTTCATGATTTAAGCTCGCTTAACAGCCTCTGCTAGAAGCAAAATTTAATAATAGACATATGAAGTGGCAGTCCAACATCACCAGCAATTACGTTAAAATTAGGTCAGATTTGATACCCTATGCAACATGTAGCAGTTTCAGAATTAACATAGTTGCCACAAAACATTCACCCAAGTACGTTGGAGGTTCAACTGTGGGAGATAAACATATTCTAAAATTCAGATAAAAAACAAGACTGTAAACAGCCAAAAGAGGAAAAAAAAAAATCATTTCAGCAATCACCAAGGAGAAACTGTCTTCCACAAACCAGCTACCTTTCCAGCATGCCGGTTGTGGAAACAAAAAATTTACAGCATTGATCATTGAAAACATCAAACATGCAGAATCCTTTTGATAATACAATGCTCCTTAAAGAGTTACCAATGTTCCATATCAGTTGAGGGAAAATATACCAAATTGAGGTTCCTCACACCAATTCCTAATGATTCAATTGTGGTTTCAGTCATCATCAGATTGTAATTGATTTCAAAGCATTTAAAAAAGAATAATAAAAAAAGAGTTAAGTAGTTCTGATCACTGAATCACTGACAAAAATCAGAACAGAACCCTTTCAAAATAGAACGCTACAGGAAGAGCTATCAATGTTCCATAACAGCTGAGGCAAAATATGCCAAAATCAAGGTTCTTCACACCAATTCTTAATGCCTCAATTGTGCTGTAAGTCACCATTATATAATTATGGATATCACCTACTGTCTACAGAGCCAATGCCTATGTTGAAATTTATACGAATTTTCTAAGTCACACATCCAAGTTCCCTTTGCATTGCCTTCCCGACAACCACTTCAAAAATAAGTAGTTGATGATTGGATATCCTTGCATGCTTGTATCAGTGCATTTACAGGATAACTAGATAATAAAAATATCAGGCTCTGATTCGAAGCATACCCTGTGTTGTCTCTTCATGGAATCTGGGTGATCACCCATTTCTTTGCGACGCTTCCGCAGGGTTGCGTTATAAAATAGCCTTCGATCATCTTCATTCTTTACAGCTGCAGCTGCAGCTCTAAGAGCTGCATACAAGTTAAAATATTAGAACAAAAACACAAAAAGATACAGTTAGGAGGTTCAGAAAAGGAATTGGTATGTAGCAAGACCAGGCATCAAAAGGATTTGTGTGAGAGAGAAAGAGGGCATACACAAGACAAAATACTCAAACAAGTCAAGTAGAGCCTACCATAATTAGGAACCAAAGATCCAGCCTCAATTTCTGCATTGCAAAGTGTACATCTTGACTGCGATGCAAACAACTGGAGTTATGATTCTTGTCTCCTATATAGACTAGAAAAGTCTATTGTACAAAAGCAGCGGACTAGTACTCATAAGAATATATCAAAGAGTATGTCGCATCACAGGGTAGCAATCCTTGAATAACAGAAAACATAAACAGGCTACACCTCTGTTTTTGTGCCTATGCAGTAAGAGCAATAAATACTAGCTGAAACAGTTGATGAAGCGTCAATTGAAATCTAGGTGGGATGGGGATTGTAATTCTTTCCACTGCTCGGGGTATAATGACAGACCAAGAGCAAGGAATTTGATGGGTGTCCAAGTTTGTTGCTTGCTTTCATGTCATGCCATAAGAATATATGAAACATGCCCTGAAACTGCCTTGAATGTATGACACTACATCCAATACAAAAACATAGAGCATCTAGTGTTTTTTACAATCTTACATATTCTTCCTAAGCTGCTATGAAAATTACTTCTAATTTCCATTAAATAAATAGCAGATAATCCTACTTACCATGTCAAGGACTCTTCTCAGCATCATACCACCAAATGAATGTCCACAGGAAACAACCACGGCATCCTCAAGGAATGCACCTCTGAGGCATCATTAGATAAGTGGGCGGAACAGGAATGACCCATTCAGTATTCACATAGCACACATTAGAATAGCAGTCAATTTCTTTGTATCTCTAAACAAGAGAGGTAAAATCGATATATGGATAAGAAGACCATGAATGTAAAAGTGATTTTATCATAATCACATAAGAAGTCACGCAGCCAAATAGAAAAAACTTTTCGAATTACTCTGATTTTTAATTCAACATTTCTTGCTTTTCTTGTAAACTTAGTCTTTTTAGTAATGTCCAGCTTAAGAATTTAATGCTACTTGGGAATTATGGTTTATTTAGGAACTTGGAATAATAATGAGTGCCATGTATGGTTTTCCTTTTTCAATTTGGATTTCTATTACCTGTTTAGTTCAGAATTATTAGGGCTGTGGTGCCTATTATAGTTATATGTAATAGATGGGGACTTCAATGATGAAATTATAAGTCTTTCAGTTTAGTTTGAGCAGTAGCCTAAGAGTGTTTCTTTTTCTTTTTTCTTTTTTTTCTCTAAGTGCTACTTTCTTCTATTTCCTTTTTTAAGCTACTAGTAACTTCGGTTAAGGGTTTTCTATTTTTTTATGACAAGGAACCCAGAATTCTGCTGAGGGCACCAGTAGATGAGTTTGTCCAAAAACTTAATGCATATAAAGTTGGTCCTTCACAACTACTTCTAGGAATACTCTCATGATGTATACATCACAAGCACAGACACAATGATTCACCCTTCCATGTTTTCTATTTTTTTTATGACAAGGAACCCAGAATTCTACTGAGGGCACCAAGAGATGAGGTTATCCAAAAACTTAATGCATATGAAGTTGGTCCTTAACAACTACTTCTAGGAATACTCTCATGATGTATACATGCATAGGGAGACCAGCAGTGCTGCAAACTTCTCACTACATATCAATGAAAAGGAAACATCGCAGAGATGAAATATAGACAAAAAGATTCATCACCCATCTTTTCCACCAACAACCTAAAAGTCTTAGTTACAGAGATATATAACCATACAAATTCCATGGCATGTGAAATAGGTTATTGTGTTTGATCCTAAGAATAATTTCAGGTTACGTATTTTTCTTTTATTTCTGAGTTACTCTCGAACTTAACACATGGACAGAAACACCATTAGAGAGGTTGATTGTGAAAAAACAGCAAGAAAGAATCTGCATAATAGTTTCTTGCATTGTTCATATATGTTTATAAAAATTGCCACTCTGTATTAGTAGCAGGATGAAGTAGGGAATAAAGATATCTTAACCGGGTGAATTTAACAATATAATATAAGCCATGGAAAGAAAAAAGTGCCAGTATCACATTGAATTGGAATAACCCACTTGATTCCAAGATTTGAAATTGTAACCCAAACTTGGATGCCAGTATATCAAATCCAACAAGCATAATGAAAAAACAGAAGCAAAGACAGAAGAACTCACGATAGGGGATCTGAGAGAACACTTCTTAGTGATGGTTCCTTATTCACATCATTTTGAGCAACCTGTAAATCCAAAATTTAATATGAAATCTCGTGTGACAAAATTACAATAGAAAGTTTCAGTGGATCAGCAAACAATAAAAGGTAAAGCATTAAACTAGACAATAAGAATGAAAGTCTTGACCCACATGAATAAAGAACAAGGGCAGACAAGAAACCGCATGATGATCTAATATTCTTTCACATTGTGTACCTTAGAGAACCACCTCATTTCAGCTAAATTATTCAATATTTTCCTTTTCTCCAGATGTCAAAGTCGAGAAATATTAGTTTTGCAAACCAGTGAAAATCACAGAATAGGAACTTGATCAATTACAACATGAGTTCCATGATTGTTACTTGTGCAGGGTCTTTGAGATCCAATGTTTGCAGTGCAAATTCTATTTGTTGAATGAAACTGACTGAAAACAGGGTGGACAACACAGATGTCTTATAAAAAGATAAACTTTATCCACTTCAGCACAACCTACTCTTAACAACCTTTAGAGAAGAATAGAGAAAAAGGAGAGGACACAAAGCACAACAAACAAAGAAGGGTAAATCTAATATACAAAGTTTTGGTTAGTGTACATTCTTTTTACTCTTACAGCCTTACAGGCAAACTCCAGTTGGAACTTACATGAGTATTGTCAGGTCGATTGCAATTTACATCCTCCTCAGCAGAAAGGTCATCCAAAAACTGACTCACAGATATAGGCACATAGCGCTGGGGAATAACATGACCAGCTGCTGCAATAGGAGAACAATCTAAAATGGCATTGCCCTGTGGCATGAGTCTAAATGCCAGTGAAGTCCTGTAGCAGTTAAGTTAAATAAGCAGCCTAAAGATGAAAAAGAATTGTAACAAATATAACATTTTTAAACATAAGATGCGTGAGAATAATTAGTTTCAAATAAAAAAATAGTTATACCTGCCACCACTGTTAGCACCGGATGAGTAATCAGAAGCAGCTCTATATAAGGCAGCAGGACGAAGTCCTGCAGTAGTGTGGCCAAGTGTCTTGCCAGTAATGAGTAAAAGATTCCCTGGAGCTGAACTACAATCAGCCAAGTACCAATGACCATCGGGGTCACAAACCTAGGGCGAAAAGCATATAAGATGGTATAAAACAAATTACATCTATTACTCATGGCTTGGGAAAAAGAAAGAAGAAACTTTAGAATTAACTTGAACCCGCAAGTGCTATACTAATCGGGAATAAATCTCCAACACTAAAGAATAACAATTGTTATAGATATCATTTTGTTTAAAAGACAGAAAAACACCTGCAACCCAGGACTGTCCGAGGAAATCAAAGTCAACAGTCCCTTTTCAGCTTCCCCATTAACTGCCAGCTTCCCTCCTCCAATAGCCCCTTTTCCATTTTGTAAGGAAGTATGAGAATAAGAGGCAACAAGCACCGAAGAAGACACCTCGCCAGCAGGCAATGGCGTATCATCAAGTAATTGATTGAAAACGCTGCAGTCAACAAAATTTGCAAGCTTCATATCATTCATAAAAGTCGTAGCCACCACAAACTTTTAAAATAAAATATCCACCATCCTTACTCGCTCCTTAAACGAAGATGTCTTGCTATTGCACATAAAGCAGAACGCGCTGCCTTTCCCATGCACCTAAATATTTCAGCCATACACGGCGGAGACGAATCACAATCTTCAACTGGCCTGCCACGCATTTATAACAAAAGAAAAATCAATCCTGACAGAAACCACAACTATTTACACACTCAAAGCTTTAAGCTTTACACTAATTACACACAAAACCATTTAAAAGTTTCAAGTCTTCCACTAATTACACACTTCCAATCAAAATTCACACTAATGAAACAAACATTTTAACCTTCCAGCCCTGTACATGTAAACTCCGCGGCTGCTACAACCTTTAACGACACCGTTTTGAGATCGACTCCTAAAATACAACCTTGCAGCCTCGAGGCCACACCGCATAAGTGAGGCTTCTGCACTCCCCAATTCAATAACCGCAGCGTTATGCTTCATTAATGACCCCGATAGCGCCTCAACCGCCCGCACGTAGGGCCCAGCAGGAGCCCCATCGTAGGGAGAGATATCGGAGAGACGAACCCTAGCCAACATGAGGGCTGGCTCGGCGGAGTGGTGGGCCGCGCAAGCGATCGGGGAAATTACATGATCGAGGGACGGTGGCGGTGGCGGTGGTGGTGGAGGAGGAGGAGGGGGAAAGCGGTGAGAGGAGGAGGAGAGTGGGACCAGAGAAAGGGGGGTTTGGGATTGAGTGTGGGAGGGTGTAGCCGGGGATCTATGGGTGGGAGTGGAGAGAGGGATTGGGTGTGGTGCTACCGTGGAAGAGGTTTGCTGGTGCTGATGTTGGATCATCATCAAAACCATTAATCATTGTTTTGGTGTTAGATTAATTTTGCTTGGTTTTTGGGGGTTTTGGTGGATAATTGTGGGAAATTAGGGTTTTGAATGTCAGGTTATTTTTGTTTCTTAAAATGGAAAAATTGTACAGGTAACAGCTAATAACTAATACCCAGGTGAGGTGGGGACTTGTGTTTTTTGGAGCTTTTGGTTTTGTTTGTGAGAGAATGAGAGAGAGAGTTACTACAGGCCGGGAATTGTTAATGGGTCCTTGTATTTCATGGCTGGGTTTCAGGCTTTTCTCTGAGTGGAGGTGGCTGCATGGAGGAGGGAGAGGATGAGAAGCTTTTTGCTCGGCCCTCTCTCTTGTATGATAAAAGTTTCCCTGCAATCTGTGAACTTCAGAGGTGCGGGAGCTTCCTGCCCTGTTGGGAATTGACTGTTGATTGTTACTAATTCGAGATAACATGTAATATTAAAACACATATTGTTGGATAATAGACCATGTGGATTATAGCTTGTGCATATTAATAAAAATTAGAAAAAAAAAGCCATATAAACTTAATTAACTATATTAAAAATAAATAGACCATGTGGATTATAGCTTGTGCATATTAATAAAAATTAGAAAAAAAAAGCCATATAAACTTAATTAACTAGATTTTAAATTTATTTTTTAAAAATTCCAAATTTGAATTTTATAAATTTTATCACCTATAAAATAATTAAGATACGTATAAATTCAACCGAATATTTATATTAATTAAAAAAATATGCTGTACTTCGTCATTATTTTCCAAAGTTCACAGGTTCATGTGTTAACTCTTATAAATCTTCATGTGCTGAATCGGAATCACGAACATGGACAATCATTTCATGGACGAGTGAAAATCTCTATTACGTGTTGAATAGCAGAATTAGAGGTCTTATTTCAATAATGAGCACACAAATTGACGATTTTACTCGAATTTTTATGGTGATAGGTGGGTGACTCTAAAAAATTATTTTTCAATATTAATTATAAATATTTTTAAAAATATTTATAATTTAAAATGCTTGAAAATATAATAATAATTATTTTTGAAGTGTTTTTTAAATATATTAAAATAATATTTTTTATTTTTAAAAAATAATTTTAATATTAACACATCAAAATGATTTAAAAATATTAAAAAAATAATTTGAATAAAAAACAATTAATACTTTTAAAATATAAAAACAAACTATTTTTTTAATCTACAAAACCACAAAATTTTAAAATATCAGATGAAGGATGAACTAGACATTTATTATTTTACTTGCAGCGAGGAGAAAATCTCATAATCAATTGGAAGAAATATAATATAGGGAGATACTCTCCCCATAGTTTTACGTGGTTCGGCTGCAATGTCCTGGTGGCAAGAACAACAAAATGTAAGACTATGCAGGGGTCTCGCATCTTATAGTGATAAAAAAAAATAAAAATAGATGAGGGACCAAATCTGAAGATAAAAATAATTAAAGGAAATCGTTGAAATTTTTTAGATACAAACGACAGCCATCCAAAAATACAAAAAAAAACGTGTTGCCGGTCAAGTAGAGACTATTGAGGGGATTCCATTGCCACCCTGGATGCTATCATTTGGCCACGTAAATTAAAATAAAAAAAAATTAGTCCTATGTGTCACCACAAATTCGGTGACCCCATGCTCCTCTAGATTAATTATTTATATAATATTATATATGTGATAAAAGACGCAACAGCCCCTCTCTCAACTCGATAATTATCGCGGAAACTAAAAGGAAAGTACATAAATGCCCTTGCACACCTGTCTCTTGTTTTGGATTCCAAGAATATGCTCGACAATTTATTGTGCAATTAATTCTGAAACGCTTAGAATACATTGTGACTTAGGCATGCCATTTTGCTGTTAAAGGAAACAACGTCATTGCAGTGTGAATAAGAATGCATGAAGACCAATCTGCCCTCGATTAATTAAACAATGCCAAGTAAACCTCCGTATGAAAAGATGAAAAATACCCTTAAAATAAGTTTTTATCAAAAAGGACATGGATGCCAGTATAATGTTTCACTCTACGGTATTATAAGTCCAAGGCCACGATAAAAATTAAAAAGCCGGTGACTTCGGGTTATTTTTTTTATTTTTTTTTTGTGATTGGCAATTTAAAACCGGCCAAAATTAACCCTTGCAAAACTTTCCCCTTCCCAGACCACAACAACAGGATGGCGATTTTCTTTTTTGGATAATATAACTCTCAACAATTTATATGCGAGAAACAGTGGGATAAATTGGGCCCGCGAAATTAAAAGAAATAGCAAATTAATCCTATCATGTTTTTTAGAAACAATATAGTTAAACTGTGCCTTTTTTTCTCAATATATCTTAACAAAAAAAATTTAAAATTATTAAAATGAGAGAATTTTAATAAGATTTTTTATATCTAAATATCTAACTATATAGTGACATAATTGTTATTATAATGAAAATAATCTATGAATTTTTTTTAAAAAAAATTAAATGTGATTCATTGATAAATCAAAAGTTATAATATTTTTAAACTGTCGTTTTAATTTATATAGTCAGACCTCCTTTTACATCTAAACCTATCTTAATATTATGTAAATGTATTTATTAAGCCACCTATATAATATATTTGAAGTATATTAATATTTAATTATAACAAGTTAATATATAATTGTTCAAAAATACTCATCATTACATGAATAATAACTTATTTAAATTTTTATTATAGTCTAATTTTTATTTAATAAGTTGTACAAAAATATATATTGTGAATATAAAATATATTTTAAAATAAAATCATAAAATTATTATTTTTTATATAAAATAATTTATCAATTAATATAATTGAATTTAAATAATCAACTAATTTAGATAAAATAAAATAAAATTTAATTATATCATCTTTCTAAAAGATGATATAATTAAAACATATTATTTTACCAATTTGTTTTAACATGTATCAATTCACCCATTTTTTAACCGTGCTAATTTCTTCTTCTTTTTTTAAATCCGCAACAGTGTGGTTGTAGCCAAACACAATTACAATGTCCAAAGCAGGCAAAAAGAAGGTGGCAAGATCATGATGGCCTGTGTACGCCGCGACGTCCTCTGTACTCTCAAAAGAATACTAAAAGATATGAGTGGAACGCTGTTGCCCGTTCTCAATTCTCACACCTGTCATGCCATGTTGAACCGGTGACAAGTTTTAGATAAACACAAGCTACTTTATCAACACTTTACCGTATATTGTAATTTTGTCTTAACAAATTGTAGGGTATGTAAACTATTTTAATATATTTTTAACAAAAAAAATTAAAAAAAATTAGACAAACATCTAATTAAATATAAAAATAATTATCCATGTAAATAAACAAAAAAATTATCAATAATAACAACATTACAAAAATTAAAAAAATATACAAATTAAAATACTTAATCATATCAAATAAGATATTTATTCAATTGTATTTACTAAATTATTTATTTAATATAGTAAAATATAATTAAAATAGAAATAGAAATACATATAAGGTTGCGCATATCAAAAATATTATTTAAAAATAAATATTTTTTATATTAAAAAATAAAGTTCATTTGAATATATATATATATATATATATAAAAATTAAAAAATCATATTAAAAAATCAAATACAAACAAAATAATTTTAAAATAAACTTACATTAAAAAAATATCTTCAACTCTCGTGGTCAAGATTATGAAACCGAGATAAAATTATAAAAAAAATTAAAAATAATCATATAATCAATATTTTTTTTATAAAAAAAGGTAATGTGGAGCGATAAGATCATAAAAGAAAAAAAAGATATTGAGCAACATTAACTTTTTAAAGCCATGATCCGGATTATTAGATTGTAAGTATTATAAATGAAAAAAATATAAATATTAATTTTTAACAAATCAAATATTAAATGATAAAATAGAAAAAAATTGACTACAAAAAAATAAAAAAAAAATTTATAATTAATAGAATAAGGATGGACATCAAAATAAAAAACAAATTAAAAATAAAAATTTTCAATCAAAAGGTTACATTGAATTAAAAAATAAGTTCAGTAAAATAAAAAAACAAATCAAAAAAATAATAATCAAATTAAAAAAATAAAATAACATAAATTTTAATTAAATGATAAAACTAAAAGTAAATAAAACTTCAACAAATGAACTAGTAAATTTGTTTATAAAAAATTATAAGAAAAAATTACAAACATATAAATTTTTAATAAAAAATAGAAAGAGTAATCATATATTTATTTTAGTAAAAAAAAAATAATCACCAACAAGAATTCGAGGATCATATATCGCTACACGCCACACCAGTTGAAAAAAGTAATGATGCCGCTTCCAATAAAAACAGGAGCAGCAAGCATGGCTCCTGTCTTTTCGTCCGAAAAAATGGGAAGGAATCATGGCAACAAAAACACTGCTACCAGTAAAAAGTGTACTGGATTAGACTGCCACAGTTTGCATCTGTTTTTATGTTATTTTCTTAATTAGAGTTATAGTGTGGGGAGGCAGATTTTAATTGATTTTTTATATCTCATCGACTACGTGGCTTATTCGAGGCCAAGTTTTAATATTTTTCCCTGTTTTTCGACCAGAAAGAGAAAGACAGGAAAGTTGAAGGAGCATCTGCACATGCAGAGGAGGGAACCTGGAAAAAAAGGTGTTCTTCCCAGGGGCTGTTTAGCATGGCAACAACCAATCAACCGGGAAAAAAATTGATTGGGAGGCTTAGGGTTTGTAATTTGTGTTTTAATCTGGTAACTGGGGTGGAATTTGAGAACTAGAATTTCATTGACTGACTTGGAAAACAGGAGGAGCGACACGAGAAGCAGTGGCAGGGTCAGTTCTTTCCTATGGCTTGGCACAGTTATTTTAAAGCACTAATAGTAACTCGGATGATCATGATTCCTTTTTGTTTTTTGTGTTTTATGTACAATGACGTTGATTCCTCTTTGTGCTGCATGATCTTAGGAGGTTTTTGAACGTTGTAAAGATCTCTTGCTTTCTCAATTTACTGTATTTTGCTGCACTCTGTTTTTTCTGCATCTGTACTGAGTTTGAGCATAACCAAGAGCAGGTTGCACTGGACACGGAGGATGTCAACTCTCCTGCTGCAAATATAAGTAAATTCTCATCAAGTTCACAAAAAGAGATTGGTTCTCCTCTAATACCTTAAATGGCTTTCATGTTACTCAGATACTGATGCTGTCCATTGTCTGCAATGACTGGAACTTTGCTTCCCACTTCTAATGTGCTGGATAGATCTTGGGTTTCTCCCTTCGTTCTATGTTCCTGCTCAATGGGTATAGAGGAGGGCAACACAAAGCTGCATCAATTAGTTATAAAAGCCATCCTTTTCCCGTAGTATATGATGACCTTCATGTGTTTACTGTAGATGCATAATTACACTGGTTGATGCGGTTGTTGGAGATCAGAAACTAGAACCGAGTTTATAATAATAGTAAGCTCCACCATTATAACAAATTGCACTTCCGTCCCCTCACTGGCCGGGTTCCTGGATACCAGTCAGCTTAGAACTTCATCAAAATTCAAGCTTCAGCATTGCTTCCCAGTGGATTTAAAACCAATTGCACAACTATCATTTTTTGGATCTGTTGCATCTTCTTAATTATGATCAGTTCAACAATCTTTTCGTTGGCCTTTTCTGTTCTTGCTTTGCGAGACTGTTTAGAGTGGAAATCACCACTGCAAATGTTGTCAGGTGTAGGCTGCAAATTTGTTTTCATCGCATTTTTTCACACCAATTCTCCACATTCTTTGACTGCTTAATGGATATGCCATGGTCTCTGTTTTTGCTTTGCCATTCATGCATATTGAGTGTTCAAGCAGCAGATGCAGAGTTCCAGATCAGATGTCACTCAAAAAAAAAAAAAAATCTAGCTAGCTATAACATGTTGTATACGAGATGATCTCCTGCTATTGAAATAGAAATTCGAATTAATTCTGAACAGCCACCTTTTTTTTTCCGTGTTTAAGCCTCGGCCTTGCCAAGTATAGCATTAATCTATTTAGCCTGTCATCGATCCACCTAATTTATTTTGTTTTCTATTGCAGAAGCAGTGAAGAGCTAGGCGGCCTGCACAGACAGCACATTTTGCTAATGACTCTGTAAACAGATGCAACTCTTGGGATGCTTCTGGATTATATCTACCAGGCTAGCTTCTGAAGAACTAGGATACCAGTAGTTTGCTTAGAATCAGTGCAGCCTTTTGATCTTGGTTAATGACTTGTTGACAGAGTTATTGTGACAATTTCTTAAGCTGCTCTACTAACTCAAACTTAACGTTGTGCATGTTTAGCATCTAAAATTTTTTTCCATAATAAACTTCTCCAGTAACTAACATTTATGAGTCTGCACGTTCTTTTTCTTACGAAAACTGTCACAGAAAAAAAAAGTTGAAGTTTCAAATCCGATCCCAGCACAGCGTCGGCAACAGAACCAGCCAGGAAGAAACTACAAGAGGATGGATCGCTTTTGCAGTTTCTCAACCTTAAGCGTTAATTTATTAGCCATTCTTTGTTGGAAAATATTTTTTTAATTTATTATTTATTTATTTATTAGAAAATATTTTTTAAAATAAATTATAAAAATTAAATAATAAAAAAATACATTATTTTTTAAAAATTTATTAAAATAATAAAGAATAAATTTTACAAATTAAAAAGTTGAATGAGAATGAAATTGAATTTTTTTTATAAATTATTTTAAATAAAATAAATAATAATTAAAATAATAAAGATCAAATTTAAAAAATTAAAAATTAAAATAATAATAATTATCATTTCATAAATTATTTAAAATAAAATAAGTAATAATCAAAATAATAAGGGTAAAATTTGATAAATAAAAAATTTTAATTAAAAAATGATAAGAAAAAAATGAATAAAAATTATAAAAATAACAATCAAATTTAATATAAAAATTAAATTTTAAGAGATGAAATTAAAAAAAAATTATTCAAAACAAAATATACACAGCAATAAAAAATTTGAAGATCAAATTTGATATAATCAGTAAATAATATAATTTTTTTAATTTTTTTTAATTTTCAAAAAATATTTTCTATTAAAAATATTTTCTATTCAAAATAAAATAAAAAAAAATACTTTTTTAGAAATCACACTAAATTTTATTAAAAAAAAATATTTTTTTAGAAATCAAACTAAATTTTATTAAAAAATATTTTTAAATTTAAAATATAATTTTTTAAAAATTACTTTATGAAAAATAAACGCACCTACATGGTCTCCAAAACTCAACCCACGGAAGCTGTTGTTGAAGCAGTATCAGCATTATGAATCCTTTAATTCATCTCCAGCTTCGTGTATCATTAACAGATTTCAAGATTTCGTTGTTGATGCAAACCAAAATTCTATTTCCACCACCTATTTGCCAAATCGATTCATGAAATTGGGGCCGAATTAAATCATTAGAAATGAACAAATAGGAATTCGTTAAATAATATATTAATATGGTGCCTAATTTTTACAGAGTCACTTAAATGAAGTTATCAACACACAATTAAAGCTAAAGCCGTGTGAAGCTTATCTTCACAACTCACAAGATTTGTAATAAACAAGGAGGTGTTCTGAAAGTTGTAACTAGGATGAGTGGGTAACCGTGTTTATTTCTTTTACATTTTTGGCAAATGTTTACCTGCATCTTCGAACCATTAATTAATTTGAAGCTGTAACATTTACTTTCTTCCTTTGTTGTTGAACCACCAAAACTGAAACTGGATTAGAAATATATTCAGATGCAAGCAGGTCCCCCATTGGCCCAAGCTCTGGAAAATCAATCCATTCTGCAGATAGGCCTGCTAAAGCTTGAGGTTCATTGTCATGTTGACGCCCTACCATGATAAGGTCGCGATCCTCTACAATTGATTGAATTACCTCAGATGTATCAGATCCGTCTCTCACTGTCTCCTCTATGTAATCGATGTTCTTATTGCCTGACATTTCTGCTTTCACTTTTCTTAAAAAGTCATCATTGACCATATTCTCCCAATTATGGACATCGTCATTGTGTGCGACGAGATGCATGATTGTTAGATGAATTCTGGGGCTTCTTGCCATCCTTAAGGCATAAGATATTGCCTCCCTGTCATCTGAGCCTCCAACGAACAGGGCGGCCACCCGGTAAATTGTTGACGTGGCAAAAATAGAAGACAACCCCTGTGCTCGATTACGATCAATGAGGGTTCCTACAGAACAAGGGGCATTTTTCAATACGTTGATGTTCAAATTCCTCAAATCAGTATTGCTTGAAACCATTTTGCCTTTGCTATTCCATTTCTTATGAAATGGAATTATTACTAGGGAACAATCCTTGTCGAAAGACAGCCAGCAAATGTCTTCGTGCATCTGTTTAAATGGTGATATTGCAGTGAACACATGCATCTGGACTAACTTGTTGTGTTGCGTTTTGAAGTACTTGAAGATGTCAATGATGGGTTGCGACCGGGATCCCTCTGAATAAGAAATTTTTTGTCCTAATTGGTGGTTGATTAGAACAGGGATAAAGCTGCTAACAAGTTCCTCCAGGCAGAGTCCATAAATGGACAAGGGATTCTGTTTTGTTGGATTAGAATATTCTAGGAGTGTTATTGCTGCCACGGCGTCTTCCTCTCTATGCGCACATACCAGTATCTGGAGCTCTGCGTCATTTGAAACATGCTCGATCGTTTTCTGCTTGTAGCTTACGTAGTGCTCTGCAGGATGGTAGAGAGTCTTGACAAGAAGTGGCTGAAAGGCTTGTAACAGAAATAGTAACAAAATCCCACTGGTACTTTGAATTTCCTGAAGGGGAGAGAGAGATTTAGTAGAATGAGAGAAAAAAACCTTCAAGCTAATCATCTTTTTCATAGCAAGGAATGCACATGGAGTAATTAGGTGCTTCTTTCACGACCAGAATTTCTCAGGTATTTAGATACTAATCAATGGGAAGTAGTGAGAAAGCATTCTTTTATACCTTAAGTGGATTGAAGCTGATAAAAGTTCCCACCTCGTAATGGCCTTTGGCATTCAAGATGACTGTAAGCGCAGCAGCATGTCTTAAAGGTAACTTGTAAAAGTACACCCCTAGAAAAGTTACCGCCACCTTAATTGCGAATCCAATCAATGAGATCTTGAAGGCGACCAGAGTGTGGAATTGCGAGATGAATTGATGTAAATCAATTTTGGAGGCACAGAACATTGTCATGAGCGGGAGAAGAAATCCTGAAGCAGCTGTATTAAACTTTTGTACCAGGATTTCAGCTAATGGAGATCTTGCAGGCACTATCAAGCCAAGTATTAAAGGGCCGAACACATAATTTAGCCCTACACAATCACCACTTGATGCTAAAAGAAACACGCAGGCCATGGTAATGGTAGCATAAATTTCCTTCAGAGGCTGACCTTGCGGTGTTATTCTAATGAACGTGAATATCATCTGCCTCAAGATGATCACAATAAACAAGATGTATGCCAAGGATAAAATAATCATCTGAACTCCAACACGAATTGATGTAGTTCTGAAACCCCTTCCAAAACCATTCGTAATATTATATACCAGGCTCATCAACTTATAATGCATTGATGATGCTAGAGCAAGGCGTCCGAGCTGTGAATTTATAATCTGAAGCTGCATTAAAATGTAACAGACTCCAACGAATTCGGTCTGGGTCATTGATTCAAAATACATATTCCCAGTGAAAATCATTCCACCCTTGATTCCGATAGTCAAGCCATTATCTTTGGGGAAAAAGATAGCAATAGAACTTGCCATTATGAAATTGGTTGCAAAGATGAACACCCCTAAAGAAAAAGCTTTTCTTCCTGTTTTCCATATCAAAGTCGTGTCCATTTGTACTCCAGCAAAGAAAACGAAGAGAATGTAACCAATCTTTGATAATGAACTAAGGACTTGATTGGGAATGCTTGTATGGAACAAGTCATCTGATGTCCTGCCAAAGTAATATCCCAATACAGTCGGTCCCACTGCTATACCTGCCTAGAAGACATTAAAAGAGAGACAATCATTGATTCACCTAGCATAAAATTTGAGATCTTTTTGATTACTGAGCTTTCAAAATGGAAAGAAAGATAAGCAGATTGACAGGCATTTTAATTTGTTAAGCTTCCATCTATGTCCTGTGGAGAATTACAACTATGTCAAGCTACTGGGAAAAAAAAATAATTTGTAAACCAGCATATATTACCAGGACATCCGAGGTGAAACGTGAAAAATGAAATCGTTTGAGGAAAAAGTGAAGTGAACCGGCGAGGAAGAACATCGCAAGTAACTCAAAATGGAAACGAACCAAAGAATGTTGTAGAATACTCTCTCCAGGTTTTACACTCCACAATCCTTCCGAGAATACTTTAACATTCTCGTAGCATTTTCCACTTACATTCACGATGTCTTCTGGGGTGTCCATAGATGAAACCCTTCTTGATTTCTTGCTGGTTTTGTCTTCTTAGATACCAACTTTGACCCAAGAAAAATGGAGAGATTGAAGATATGACCCAGCAACAATATTATGGATGACATGAAAACGGTTCATGGAAAACTCTTGTCCGCCATTATTAATTTGTTGGCATCTACAATTTTGGCTTTCTTGGGTGTATCCAGCTCATAATTACCCCATTTAGAAACTAAATGAGAAAACATCGTCATTCAAGTCAATATCTCCATTTGTGCTAGTTTCAAGATGATCACAAGTTGGATACGGCTGACAACAAGACCAATGAGTTTCGTTAATTAGTATTTGCTGTAAGGCTTCCCAGCCATCTCTCTGCTGGGTTTAGAATTATATTTTGCCAGCATCTAGGTGTATCAACACATCCTCCCTGTCTAGCTAACCTCACTTATATACGAGTATACATGTGCAAGGAATCAAGAAGAACCGAGTTCTAGAAATTGCTGGGACTCTCAGTTTTCTGTTTAAAGAAGTGAGCTAAATTAATAAGTGATAATAAGGGAACTTGGTATGAACCGTTCTTTCCTGTTTGAAATTTGTTAGCTTCTCTCCTTACTACATGCAGAGCCGGCTTGGTGAAATGAGTTCTTCAGCAAAATTATAAATAAGATATTTTAAAATATTTAA
Source organism: Populus euphratica (assembly GCF_000495115.2). Classification (NCBI taxonomy): domain Eukaryota; kingdom Viridiplantae; phylum Streptophyta; class Magnoliopsida; order Malpighiales; family Salicaceae; genus Populus; species Populus euphratica. Next base: position 4,619,245 of record NW_011499848.1, read on the forward strand.
GAAATATTTTTATTTTTATGTTTTTATACATGCTTATACGTAGAGTTTGAGCAATTTTATTTTTCTATTTGAAGCATTTTGTTTTCAGAATAATTTTTATTTCATAAAATATAATTGAAAAACCTTGAATTATGAACCTTGAATCCCAAGTTGCGCAGGCTCTGATTACATGCGAAACCTATCTTATTTTTCCCCAATATACCACAGGACATATCGATTCCATATATATCTGCAGAGATCGAATCCAGTTCGCCTTTAGGCTTGGATACATGCAGAGGATTTTAACTTCGTAATTCATATAAACGAACCCTGGTGAAATTTTTACTTCAATCCACTCGCTACAGGTTTTCCAATAAAAGGTTAGTCAATTAAGGTTTTTTTTTTTCATAATTAGGATGTATTTTGTAATAAAATTAATTTCCTGAAGTTACCTGCTTGAGATAATGGTCGAAGAACAAAAATACTTGTTGGCTGCATCATCCTTGGATTGACAAGTATTTAATTCAATTTTTGCTAGCAAAGGCATGAACGCAGAACATAGGTTTTTTCTTCCTTTTTTTTTCCTCCAATCACTTCTAATTGGGTTGGCATCCCATGGCTTGTACCATCACATTAACAAGCACTTGCGATGCTGCTGCTTTTCCTTTACAAATTGTAGTTGCCAATTGATCTTGCCGGGCGCCCAGCCCAAAAAAAAATTAAGGGTTTTGTGCTGTTTGGCACTGCAGTAGTTTAGGAAAGGCTAAACTATATAGGTAGGCATGGTAGATCTTTGAAAAATCTAGAATTTCTTGTGATAATTCAACATCAGCTCCAAACTTCAATTCATCATAAATAGCGGCTAAATGGCCTGAAGAAAACAAGCAAGGAGATGAGAATATTGTCAAATTGATTTTTTGGTATATGCTGGCAACGCAAGTATATTCCGCCATTTGTTCATTTCCCCTTTCATTTTCCATTCCTATGTTTTTTGGCTTGCTTCACCTTTTGAACTGGTGTACAAAATGGATTTTGAACATTCGAATCTGTACACAGATTGACAATCTTCAGAAGCGATACAACAAACATTTCTGGTGAGCAAAAGTCATCATCAAGCAATAACTGTTGGCAAAATTGGCATGAATAACACAAAACTGGTAGCGACATGTTGCTGAAACCCATCCACTGTCCAAAGCAATAACTGTTGATGAGGCCAAAACTACTCCAAGCAACCCAACTGAGAAGCATCGGGGCCTTCAGCGCATTGAGCGTGCCTAAGAATTTCCTAGCCTGGAAACTTCTGCTCACCAATTAGCCAACACGCCCTGTCCGCTACAGGGCTGAGATTGGCTTCAAGAATATAAGTGTCAAAATCGCTGCTTGTTGACTTTTAGCAGCAAAACAACAAACTTCTTTTCTCAACTCCATAGTCAAAGTAGCAGACAGAAATTGCAATTTCAGGGACTACGATTGCCATCTGAAGTCTGTAAACCTTCGACATCAATGGACCGGCATGTGTGTTCAGAGGCTGCTAGTGCAATGTCTCATTATCGGTGGAGTGGTGCAGGATATATGTCCAGTGGTTGATATCGCAACTTGTCATTGTGTGGCAATGGTCCCTCCTAAAGAATTGAACAAAACAAAAGCTGATGACCAATGGTTGGAGTTTGAATTCAGTGCAAGGCAAAGAGGAATAAAGATTTGTTGTGTTTAGAGGAAATGTAACCACATAAATCCAGGGAAAATGCCATTTAGAAGAAACCAACAAGGAAAAGCAATACACTACCGTAAAATTCTAGAGACATATAACAAAGACATTTCCATCTGTGCGACTGGGTGCACCTTGATAAAAAACAATGGTGCAGGTTGTGCAAATAATTTAACTAGCTGAAATTACATTGAATTTTTACCTTCCAGGAGTAATAATTCAAATGTGATTAACAGCAGTTCTATTTTTTTAAATGCAAAAACTGTCTAGAAAATGATAATGCAGATGATAGCTCAAAGTTTATCTCAGATCTCGATAGAAAAAAGAACGAGGAAAAACACTGCCTAACACTGCATTTTAAAACAGTACCTCATCTATATTTATCTGGAATGGCTTCACAAAATCCTCGAACATTGTTGGAGAGAGCTCCTTCATTAGATCCTCAACATCCTAATAAAAAAGAACAAAGGAGAATAGTCAGAAAGGGGCATAAATCCTCATTTCATTGTGAAATATCCAAGGATAATTGGGATGCGAACTGTTTACAAAAAAATGAAGGAAAAGTTTTGGAAACCCATGGACTATACAGTCATGGCCTCCATAGCATCATAAGCCACGAAAGAAGTTGAATTTTTTACCATTTAAAATAAGATTTCCAGAGTTATAAACATGTGTCAGAAAGCAAGAACAGAACTCAACAATTTGGAGGCAATACATCCATACAATAGTGAAAGAAAATGCTGTAAAACCCATTTTAGTTAAAGAGTAATGTAAACATTGCGTAAGATATAGCATACCAATCCAGTTATCCTTGACTTCTCCAATAGTTCCTTGGTAATCACATCCAGTACATGCCTGTTGTTCCTCAATCCTTCCATCGCAAGTTCTTCGGTCTCTTCAACATACTACCACAATACCACCAGCATCAAAACTCACTGTTTTACTAAATAATTTTATATAGCTAGCAAAATATTACAAGAAAAGGTGGATAAATGTTCAAGCAAATTCCTTTTAAAAGATATAAAATGTCTCGCTATCTAAAGAGATATATATCCTTTGATTTGATCATGTGAACTACCATCATAAAGAGTTGTGTGTGTAGTTATAGCAAGCACATTTATCTTCAGTTAGAATCGCATGAACCATTAAATTAAAGGATTAATTAAATGAATGCTTGAAAGATTGCCAGTCTCTTTTTTTTTAATTCCTGTAACAGCATATATTATTGCACGCATATTGGCAAGGCCACAGTTAAACATGACCTGCCAGGTTTCTAAAGGTGATACAGAAAACAGCACACTGTCTCTGCAGTACAGGAAATTAAAACTTGACCCGGATCCCTTCCCTCACCCCAGCTACTTGCACCCAGTACTTGAAAACCTTTTTTATGTTGTTGTTAAAGAGCATATGGCTCTAGTACAAAATGAAGCAAATACTTACCCTTGCCATTTCTCTAGTAAATAGCTCAGATACTTCAAGTGTCATATTCGCAGGAATCACATGAGGATCATCCCACTATCATCATGAAGGGAATACAAACGAGAATCAGTTCATCAAGATCATTGAGTTAAACAAAATATGAGAATACAGAGTATACTTTTAGTTGGAACTCAATAAAAGTTCAAAGAACATGCCCTGTATTTTATCAGCTCGCCATCTGGATTATCTGGTCTATCCATGAGTCCAACTCTTTTTGTTAAAGCAGTGAGGCCCAGCTTTGCATTTTGAGGGCTGATTGCCATCTCTCTAGCGATCTGGTAAGAAGATGTAGAGACGAAAGATAACAACCAAAATGCCTACCTTTTACCATAAAATCTTTATCTAAGAGACTTTAACGATTCTTAATTGCTACCTTATTCCTCTTGCTTCTTTCTGGTAATCAAATGGGAATAGTGGCAGGCAACTAGGCCCATGAAAGTGCCCAGACAATATTATACTCAAATTACCACATTTACCTTTGTTATCTTTTCAAGATCATCACTTCCTCCATCGGTAATATCCTCACCATAAACAAGGCGTTCAGCACAACGTCCACCATGAGCCACCACCATTTGCATCTTCATGTAGCCAAAGGTTGTATATCCTTGGTCAATCATATCTTCTCGTGGGTAGAAAACAGATATTGCAGTTTCCTGCTCATGTTGGACAAAAAGGATAAAAATTAAAGGTAAGGAAATGAGAAATGGTCAGAAAAAAACTGCAGCAGTTGAGTAGCAGCAATCACAAATCCAGTTTGCAAACAGAAATTTCACCTTGCCTCCAGGAAGGAGCTGAGAAAATGCATGCCAATCAAAGCGAGGAAACAAGTGAGCTAATACTATATGACCAGCTTCATGTACAGCCAGCAGGCTCTTCTTTTCAAATGAAACCTAATAAGATAGATTATTGACTCAGAGGTTAGTTTAAAACACAATTGTAGGCCCCCCTGTCACTTCATGAGAATGAATAAAGACATACATTTTGTTCACATTTCTGCTGTTCTTCCTCTGTAAGAAGTACGCCCATGCCCTCAAGCAATTGTTTATCTAACACATCAACGATGTCTTGCTGGCAGACCTTGGAATGCCCTTTCCTTACCTGCAATAATGATCAGACATTATGTTTTGCATTGCTAGAGAATTCAGCAAAACTTTCAACCAGTTCAACCAGTATAACTTTTATGTAATATATATGAAATACAGGATCCTCGAAAGTTAAGATCTCAACTGAAGAAAAAGCTTCCACGACCTCGCTTGCTACAATAACTAGCAATGGGCCCCACCCCTATTAAATGGACCTATTACTTGTCCTCCCTCTCTCACATAGGAACCATTTTCTCATGCACTCATCAGCCACATTCCATTTCTCTTTCTAGAGAACCAGAAAAAAAGGGCGACGAGTCAGGAAAATGAATGATGATATCCAACCAATCTAAGATGAAAGGCTAACATGGAGAAACAAGATGGAAATGCCATGTACTTCTTTAAACCCCTGCTGTGCTGAAGGGTAATATTATAAAAAGCTGTGATGATGCTCCACATACAGCAATAAGTGTTCAGCAATAAAAATATGTTTTAATATATACCATAAAGATAAATGGTAGATAAAGATATGACAGTAGTATCTACACATGCCAATAAGATTATAAAATGTTTCTGCCAGAGGTTTACCACGGGAATATTTCCACTAGTAACTATGCTTTTCTGACAAGATTCAGATACTTACAGACATAATTGCAGCTTCATTGACCAGGTTCCGAATATCTGCTCCTGAGAAGCCAACAGTACGGAACACAAGCTGCAGAGTGAAAGGCATAGACAATAACAGTAAGCTAAAAATTAATAGCATGAAGAAGGAAAACCTCAAACGTAAAGGGCTAAGCATTCCATTTATTCATGAGAAATGTGGTGAGCATATCATATATTGCATCACACACGCAAGCCGTATGAGACCAAAGTATTGTGAAGAAAAACTGCTCAATTTCCTTTCTACAAGGGAAATTTGTAAATGCAAAAGGTTTTATTTCTTATGGAGAAAATATCAATGGATTAGAGACTCCTTCCCCTGCCCTGTTAAGATCTCCACACTGTTATACAGTAGAAATCAATTGAGATCTTCAAGCACAGAGCTACTTAAACAAGAGTCTGCCAGTCTGATCTAATCTGAATTTTGATCTAGCATGCCTGTTTTTCAGGAAAAAATGAAGAATAGTCCCAAATCTGGGCAATAAAATGAAAACATTGTGTATCAAGATATATTCAAGATGATAAAGTTTCACCATCAAATGTTGACCATGTTTTCATATTAATTTAGATTCAAATCATGCCGCCAACATCTAAGCACTAGTGCATTGCTTATAGTTCCTCACATTTCTTAGACAAAAGTTACTCATGCTAATGCATTCTATCATGTCATAACACTTACCTTCCCAAAGTCCACATCTTCTGCAAGTTGCTTTCCTGCACTATGAACACCGAAAATTTGTACTCGTTGCTTTGCATCAGGCAATCCAATGTACAAACGTCTGTCAATACGTCCAGGACGAACAAACTCCAGGTCCAATTCATCTGGCCTATTGGTAGCACAAATGAATATCACAGCCTGTCTAAGAGAAAACCGATCTACGCCAGTTTTTTCCTTCCTGTATGGAACAAAGTGCTCAGTGTGAATATCCCTTCACAAGTAGTTGAGTTCAAAATAAGACAGAAAAATGATGCAGCATTACAGTAATGCATAGCCAAGAGCAAAAAAAAATATTTGATTCTCTTCCTATTAAGTTAATTTTCCATGGTTGTCTTGCATCACTTTTATACACAAACATCATGCTTAAATATTTACCAGCAATTTTCAAATACTGTCAAAGAAAAGCTGGACTTGGGCACTAATTAAAAACAGCATATGTTTGAGAAAAATAAAAATCATCACAATTTGTGTATTTTGGTCGCCTTCCTTTCCCAGCTTTTCAAATCATGATATAGTAACTACAACAAGTTAGTTGTAAATAAAATAATCAAATAACTAGATGAGAAATATATGAAAGTTTTATTCAGAAAGTTGTTTTGAGCAAACTTAAAGGGGGGGAATGAAAACATATACAGGATGTTGAACTAATATACTCACTCCCCATCAAGCTGTGCAATCAGAGCCTCAAATGTTGCCCTTCTTCGTGGATCCTTCCTTGCATGCCTTCCAGCAATGGCATCAATTTCATCCACAAACACAAAACAAGGAGCCTGCATGGAAAATAAATTTTTAAGATCTGTACTCTTCTAGACTGAAAAAATATGCAATTTCCATCTTGACCTAATTCCTACTACTACTGTAAGAACATTAAAGCTCTATCTTGAGAAACGGATAGATATCTTAACCTGGAACCCTAAATTCCATCTTACACAAAAGAAAGCACTACTATCAAACAAATACATTCAATCAGTAAACTAGAGAACCACCAGTGCGAAGCAGTACAGGGAAGCAAAAATAGCAAGAAGCATATTTAACTCATTTTGACTTGTTCTTTCAAAAAAAAGATATTAGAGAAAATGAAGGCAATGGCAGGAATTCTGTGACTCGTATATGACAGTTATCCACCTACAACATTCTCCATACAACATCAATGGAATGGCCCCTTGTCATCTACAATGCAAAGCGCAATTTAAATCTTACTATGATGATTACATGCAAATAAATTACAAGTAAAAAGGAATACCCAAGTCCATTTAGCTGTTGAATAATAAAAAATAATCAATCTAAAATTTTGGACTTTGGGAGCACACATGCAGACTAGGACATATCAATTCCAAACAGATTAATGCCTAAAGTAAACTGCACATCCAGAACAAACAAAAGAATTGAAAAACATGTACATAGACATCAGTTACTAATGCCCGTCCTTGAATAAGGCAGAGCATTAAGGTATTTAAATTATTTTTCACAGTTACAGTGAGTGTGATGGCATTAGATATATATAAAAATCATAAAACACTACAGGATGATCTAAAAAAATGCTTTTCTCTCATCATATTGCTTTGGAAAGTTATAATAGGAGGGAGCTTACATTTCTCCTAGCAATAGAAAACATCTCATTGATCCTTGCGGCTCCACTTTTCTCACTATCTGTAAACTCTGCACCAGAAGCAAAAACAAAAGGCAATCCACTTTCCTTGGCAAGTGTCCGTGCAAAAAGTGTCTTTCCTGTTCCAGGAGGTCCCGAGAGAAGGACACCCTGTTACATACATACCACTACGCACTTCATGTTTTATCATAACTTTAAAGATTTAGTGCACAGCAGCAAGAAACTCAAAATTTTTACTAAAAAATATTAGTTACCCGAACAAACTTCACCCCTCTTTCATAGTATTGCATGGGATTGCCCATGTAGATCATTATCTCATCAAGAAGGTCCCAGACATCGCCCCCAAGTACCACTTCTTTATACATTGTTTTGGTTTCACCAACATCTCCAACTGGCTGGATGAGTCCAAGACAATGATGCTTTGAGGGAAAATACACAAAGGAAGAAAATGAAACACACAGGGAGAAACTAAATCAATACCAGGATAAAATTTTCAGCATATGCCATGTCAAAAAGTTGATTGTACTTTTTGTAAAGAAAACGCTTAGAAGTGATATGTAATAGCATAGCAGCCTCCCTTATGAGCCACAGGATCAGTAATCCAGGCACCAATGCCATGACAACTTTCAGAAAGTAATGTATCTGCCTTTTCTGAAGGAGATCTACTTCTACGCCAGAACCTGAGATAACCTCAAACAAGTATGGATCGAGGGGAATATCCACCTATCAAATGCAAATAAAAAGTATCAAAATAAGCCAAGAAGGCATGTGGTTCAGATTCACAGTTGCACAAACAAACCCCAAACTTACAACATATTCTAGTGGAAAACCTTCTTTCATGGTTACATAAAGTCTTTTCAGGTCCTCTGTGAAGACAACTGCAGCAACCTGTAAGAAAATAACCCACAGAATTAGAAAAAGTCTGCATATCTTTATATTAGAATTCTACATGTTTCCATTCCACTGTAATTTATAGCTTGGGTAGCACCAGTTTTAAGTATTTTATGTATACATCATTAAAACTGGTTAAATCAATGTCCCTTCTTTCTTTTCCCATGAAAGAAGAAAATTTATTAATGCTTAATGAATGAAAAAGCATAAAATTGGAGGGTGATGCATTCACTCTCCAAATGCCAATCCCACTGAAAGCTCAAGGAACCTGTCAGAAAGATCTAGATGCAGAACACCATAAAGAAACCAAAGAAAATCAATACCCCCAAAGTATCTAATTAGACAAATTGTTATTCAAAGATCCTAAACTATCTAACATTGAAGTTAATTGAAAAGCTACATATCAGATTAGCCGAGAAAAAACAAAGTTACCCCAAGTTAGAGAATAAATTTAGCCATTACAGGCTACTAAAAACCAAAAAAGGGAAAGTTTTCTGTTTCTTGGGCACACATGGGTTTACACTGTATGCACTCAATAGTTAAATATTTGAGAAATCCAACTCTAACAAAACTCCACATAAACCTAGGTTCTATTTAAATAAATTAAGAGCCATGCAACTTTGAACACCATACATCGAGGAATATACCAAAAGAAAGCAAAAAAGATCACGAAGAATAATACTTGCCTCAGAGGAATCAAGCTTTTGAAGAAAATAAGTGTATGGAAGTTTGGGACAGTAGCGCCACCATCTCTTAGATATCCATAAAGCCCTTGCTCCTTGCGTGTCTGTAACCTTTTCCACCACATCCTTGCGAAGGCTGTTTTCAACTTCTTTCATGTCAAATTCCACCACATATTTAGCATTCGAGGAATCTAATTGCTCAGCTAACTTCTCCTTTTTGAGAACCTCCTTCCATATATGAAGCCTCTCACGCCACGTTCCTTTACTTTCCTGAACTTCGCCTAATAAGAACACATGAAAAAACATGCAAGCATGATCACAAAATTAAACCCGAGTCTCAGTCATTTCTTTTTTTCTTTGTTCTTTTTTTGTGAAAAAATATCCTCTAATTACTCACTACGGTCACGCAGAAGACAAATATCACTAGGTTCACCAGTCATCCAGTTCATTTTTGCTTCTACTGCTAAGGGAATAGATTACAGAATAAGTCTATCTAGCTAAAAACAAGTAAAAGGAATCCAAAAACACATGGATAAATAGAATAATTTCTCCAGTTTATTATAAAGACAAGGTAAACTTTAACATTTTATCATCTAGTATTGGCAACAAAATGCATATAATTTCCTTGTACCATTAAAAAAAGAAAAACATGAACCAAAGAAATGTTCTCAAAATGGCTTTTAGTGTAAACTTCAGATAGAAGATTCCTTCAGGAAAGAATTTCCCATGCTTAACTAAGAAAGCACTGACCCAAAGTTCCAGTGGAAATAAACTAGAAATAACAAGTTACAGGCAAAACACTAAACAAAATTGAAGCATCTATCATGTTTATGCATGTCCAAAACCAACAGAATCACCAGCTCACCTAAAATGCCCAAGTATTCTTTCAAGTTTTTCTTTAGTTCTGCATTTAATCTCACATCCTTGTCAATGATTTGTTTCATATTTTCCTGAGGAGGTTCCTGATCATCTTCCCATGCATCTTCTCCAACATAGGAAGTGTCCTGGATCAGTGTTCCATCAGGTCCTTCAATGAACTTCTTCATTTTCAGGCCTTTTGGTGTTGTATTTCTCCACATACCCTTTTTAAACCTACATGTAAAAATCAGATGCAGGATTATTTGTAAACACAGAACATAATTAGCAACTTGATGTTCTATTAAAATATAGTCCTATTCATCTCTTGTACATTGCATTTGCAAATAAAAACCAAACTGCTGTACTTTCTAATATTAATAGGAGATGGTTCAGGAATCAAAGCCTCCATATAAGCTTCTGTCAACTCTCTTCTTTCTTGGTCTAGAAAAGGAGCTCGAATGGCACCATATATTCTTTGACAAGAAAACATCACAGCAAAAATATAGAGCAACAAAGCACCAACTCGTTTAGGCTCCCAATTCTTGAAGTCCTGCAAGTAGAAAATGTCCATGTTATAGTTTCAAGAAATTTTCTCATGGAACGACAGCAAAGGAAAGGTTGAAAAAGTTCACATTAAGGTTTTATGTTTTCAGTGCGTGAATCGCATTCTTCAGTTCCAATCTTCAAAAATGTCATTTCCTTGTCATTTTCTTTGGGATTTGAAAAGCAAAATATCAAAAAATAAAATATACACGTATAAAGGTTTTAACTCTTAAAAAACACATTTCTGAAATAATAAGTTTTTAAGCCTATGTTTTATTCATAACAAATTGTTTTGTCCTTTTCTTCTCCAAAAGAACAAGTATTAGTTCCAGGTTACCTATTTATATTTACTAATCCTTTATTCCAAACTGTTATAATACTACCTATCCTTTTGCTTGAATATTAAATTTTCTCAAATCCAATGACCATATCCTCCAGGTGCTTTCAATGCATGCATCACCCATTTTCACTCGCTTGCAAAGTTGTGTGGAGCAGAATGCTTCTCAAGTGATTTTTTTCATCATATTCTGGAAGGACTGAGGATTGGAATCTCAACCTCAACCTCAAATCAAATTTCATTAATCTCGCATACCCACCACCATTTTATGTTCACACCGTGATTAATTCAACATAGAACTAGTTTTTTGAGAATCAACTTGATTGTGAGATGTGTTGGCAGTTTTTCACAGAGGTATCTTACTTCCATGATTGCGGTCCTTTATCCTCGTCTACTGAAACCCTGATAGTATGTTCCTTGTTGAACTTTAAAAAGAATATAGATGTTGCCATATTATATTTCAATTGCTTTAAGGCAGAAAGACAAACCGTGATGAGCAAAACAGCATTACAGAAAGCATGTGATCACTTATTGTGCAGGACTTGCTTCCATAAGTTTATAAGATTCACAAAATAGAAAACGTTGTCCCACGGCTAGGCCATGCATATCATAAAAGAACATTGGTTGCTGTATCTGTTCAAAATTCCAAACATTCAACAAATTTTGACTCGTTCTATATAAACAAGTTAAATACTGCTAATACCATGGCCATTTTTTCACCAAGTTCTTCACTCATTAACTTACCTTCGCACACTAAAATTCAAAATCATGTCAGGTTCATCTCATCTCCGAACACCTTCCTAATAAAAAATAAATAAAGGTGTCTTACCTTCCAACGCTCCCATCTATTCCAATCCACGAAATCAGTTAACAATTCAGTCCTGAACCGAGTCAATGCAGCGTCACCTTTCTTGATATCACCCTTAATGCGCTCCAAAAACTCACCAACCTTCACATTACCCACTTCTACATCAAACCCAGTTTCCTTCTTGACGGACTCACCGAGTTTCAACAAAAACCGCTCCGTCCCCAGGCGAACAGAGCGAGTGAGAATCGGCCAAGAGAACCCATCAGACCCATTTGCATTGGCAGAGGAATAGATTCTAAAAATGGGTTTTTTGCGCGAAATTCGTGGTCTTTGATTTGTGGGTAATCGAAAGAGAATTGGGGGGTTTTGAGCTGTTTGGGTTAGAAGAATTGGAGAGTGGAGAAGTGGGTTTTGTTTGTGAGGAAGTGTAAGGTTCATATTTGGTTTCGGTATGTTACGACATGAGAACTTCTTGAGGTTTTTCGAAGAGGAAACAGAGTGTTGCCGTCTTTTTTTAGCTGCTGAAGAGAGAGCAGCTGGGCTGTTTTGGGTTTTGGAGGTTTATCTGAAACTGAAAGTAATGTTTCTGTCCAAAAATCACTAGTGGTCCCTGTACTTGAAGTATTTAGTCATATTGACGCTTGTGGCAGTAATTGGGCCAAATTGCCAGATTTTTCTAATTTAAGGCAGTTCCAGACCTTTGGCCAACCCTGCTGTATATTGATATTATGATTAAAAAAAAATATTTTTTTAAGTGTTTTATTTAAATAAATTAAAATATTTTTTTATTTTTAATATCAACATACCAAATATAAAAATATATATATAAAAATATCATTATGTATCTTCACGGTCAAATCTTCAACATATTATCGTATTTTTAATTATATTAAGTATATACTACTATTTGGTATTCAATTTACTAATTCCATCCACTTTATTCAAAACCATACGATCATATTTTTCATTTTAAAAATATCATTGAGCTTTACAGGAGTATAATTTTGATTTTTTTTAAATCCTTATTTTTTTAAAAAAAAATGATAATTTAGTTCCTACACCTGTTATTTCTGGAAACATTTTTAACAATTTTGAAAAATACTTATATTGTTTCATTATATAACTCAAAGACTGATTTGAAAAGCAAAATATCATTTCATCATTTTGAGTGAAGAAATTTAATCGAATAGCATATCAAGGAACTAGATACCATGTAAAACTGTAATACATATAATTAAAGATGTAATAATATAATATAAACTTATTCAATTATATAGGTAACTATTAAAAAAAAAAAAAAACTCAAACTCGATGGACGTAGCTAGTATTTTGGGGCGTCTAAAACTCGTGCGGGCAACATGGCTTTGGGTGAAACTTGGTGGTTCAGATAGAGCCAGCCCATAAGGCCACGTTAGATCCAGTTGATACAGGCCCATTTTCCTTCCATTGCCAAGAGTCACGCACCATCTCCTATTTAGGGAGCATGCGCTTATGATAATTTTCGTGAGTGTAATTTAAAAAAATTTATTTTATATAAAATATTTTTAATTGATATTAATTTGATATTTATATATATTTGGTTAAGATTATAATTAAAATTAAGGTTCAATAAAAAATAATTTAATATATTTGGTTAAAAATATTTTTCAAATTAAAGTAATTAAGTAACTAGAAACATACATATATATGTATATATATATTGATGGTTTGTAATTTAAATATTATAGATTTAATTACTATTATTGTATTATGAAACAAATAATATTTTATATAAAAATATTTTTTATTTTTTTTAAAATTATTTATAATTCCATCACGTTCGAAATTCATCTGACAAGAACTTCAATCTTTATAATTGCTTGAGCATGCAACAACATTAATCAAATATCACTATAAATAAAATTAAAATTATGATCAAATTTTATAAATGTGTATGTCATTATATGATATTTTTTTAATTTATATAGTGTCATTGAATAATATTAAATACTAATTTTTAAGTAAAATATAATTAAAAATAAAAAAAATAAAATTTTTTACTTGATCGTCAAATATATTTAGATTTGATTCGGCTGAAACAACACTTCATCGTTCTCCACTGTCCATTTTATAAAAGTGAAGAGTGAAGAGTGAAATTAATTCACTCTCCACCATTCGAAGAATGTTTTGATGGGAGAAGCAAGTTATAGCTTCGATCGGCTGCCTTGCATTTAAAATGCAAAAAATGATGGGTCCTACCGATAATAAATAATGTTTCCTTGGTTATCAAATATAATTTTTTTTGTAATTTGTTTTAAAAACAGAAATAACCGCAAAAACAAACATTTTATTATGTATTTGAAAATAAAATTGTGGTTGTTTTTTAAAATATTTTTCACTTATAAATGTATTAAAATAATTTTTATTTTATTTTTTAAAAATTATCTTTAATATTAACCTATCAAAACAATCCAAAATAATAATAAAATATTAATTTTAAATAAAAAAATTTAAATTTTTTAGAAATATAAACTACATCGTGTTCTCAAATAATCTCACATTAGTAACCAAATTTCTCCGTAAAAATATGTGAATGAGTGTTTTTCAATAACTTGGAACTTTTCTCATTTTTTACATTATTGCTTCTAGACATATTCAGATAACATTAAATACATATTAAAGAATTTTATAAAGTATCAAAAAAGCTCATAAGTAAAAAATAAACTTTTTATGAGTTGTATGATTTTATACCAGAATATGAGATTTAGGGTTTAATTGTCACTGCTCTCTAAATGGAGGTTAAATTTTAACATTTATTTGTTGTTTAAAATTATTTTTTTTATGTTTCTAGATTTTTTATATGCTGTTATTAAAAATAATTTTTAAAAAATAAAAAATATTATTTTAATATATTTTTTTAGTGAAAAAGCATTTTAAAAAATAAGTATTCATAAATACCCTTGTGTTTGCCAATTATTGGATTTAACGTGTGACTAAAAGTTTGCCTTGAAAATATGAATTGACGAGGGATTTTTTAATGATTAAATCAATAAATATACAAGAAAACTGAAAGAAAATGCAAGCATTAAAAAATGCGAGTTTAAGAAAAATGTTACTTGTTGTTTACATTGATATTTACTGAATGTATAGCATATTACTTACCATGTTCTGCATCAACTACTACTGCTGCTCTATAAGGTGGTGATGATCATTCATGTTACAAGGCCAGCTCTAGTTGAAGCTTCATATCATCTTGCATTGCTAGCATACTTTCGCCTGAAGAATCATGGCACAACATCCAACTGGAGGCAACTCTGTTGGATTCAGTGAGTATTTGTGATCTTAGGATCCTTGCAAAACACTGTCATTGCTTGTGTGTTTAATTTGTTTAGCTGTGCCATTAAAGATTACTTCTGTCATTAACATAGTTTCTGTTGGTTTTTTATTGTTGCAGCCATGGCAATTCAGCAATCACCTCAGGAGATGGCACGATGGTATGGAGACATGTGCAAGCGCCTGAAGAGAGAAGCAGAGGAACTTTTATTGCACTTCTATTGTTTCGTTTTCTTGAAGAACAAGCAGAATTTGCAGCGCCAAGCCACCATTACCAAATACCACCCATGTGTCAAAATGACATGGGAATCTACTTATGCTCAGGCATCGTACTTATTTTAATTTATGCCATGCAGTTTCTAAGCGTAGTTCACGCACATCAATATCAGATACTCCATTGTTGTAGTTGTCATGAACAAAATGGAATATTTGTCACTGCAGAGATAAACAACCCACGTTCAGGAACAACCGTTACTTGCGCTTTACAGCCATCTTCCTACCATTGTTGACTGTCAGCAATACATTAATATGTTACAGTTCGAGTGATTTGACCAAATCGGTAAGACCTAAGCTGGTCAGGTTACACTAATTTCAATCCCTCATGACCACTAATCACACAAAAAAAGGGTGAACTTTTCTCCGAGCACAAACAAAATATCGTCAATAATGATTTATCTAATTTACAGCATGCATGTATAACGGATGATCCTGATACAAACACCACGGACAATCCAAATGGAAAACGTACATATCCAGTAAAATCACACTAAAAGGGGAAACAATTAAGAAAGAATTACAGTTGTTGCTCCGCCCCACAGCAAGTGCTAGAGGATCTTGGTCTGTTGTTTACCATTATTTCTTCTGTTCAATACTAAATGTTGAACCAGACTGAAAAGCTGGAAGTATGACAGGTTTCCTAGTGTAGTGGTTGCTTTGTGGTAGGAAACTGAAAATACTTACACGCAGCTACAAGTTGGACTAACTTCAAAAACGCTTGCAGCTTAGGACGGCCTGACACTTGTATCAATCTCTAGAGTGCTTCAGTTATAACTTAGGCCCGTGTACTGCATAAATCCGTCTCCATTTAATCCCACTTCTCACCCTATTTTTGCTCCTTTTTTTTTATTATCCTATCATAGAACTCGAGAAAGAGTAACTAAGAGCATCAATTAGGGCAATTAAGCGGCAGGAGAAGAGAGGAGCAAATGAAGCCATATGAAACGAATTAAACTTTCGATTTCTTGCCACAAGGCCCATCTTGTCCTGCCAGAATAACAAGTCGAGACATTATTACAGGTATATCCAAGTAAAACCGGAGCAAGCCCAGCAAAGAACATGCAAAACATGAAAATGGAATCATTATTACCTTAAAACAACGTGGAACAAAAATCAACAGTCACCTCATCAACCGGAAGACATAGCTTCCTCAATCCTCCTAATTACAACACTTAGACTGCCACCACTTTCTAATGCTTTAACAGCAGCTCGATGAGCATCCCTATGCCATTTTAACAAATTAAAAGATTGTAGAACAGACCACCTTGCTTGATTTGACATCTATACAGGAGGAAGCCAAGAGGAGTCAGAGTTAGCATTACTAGCAACGGAAAACACAAATTTTATATAATGGTGAGAGAGATACCTGGGCTACAGATAATGGGGGTTGCAGAAGAACACAGGTACTCCTAAATAAGTTTTCATCATTTTCTCCACCCTCTGCCTCACCGTAAACCAGAGCTTCAGCTGCAATGCCAGCAAAAAGCACCATGCAGTACCTGACCACCATTCCAGACCACGCATTTTGGCAATTTGAGACCAGAGATTAGTATGCATTGACGTGAGAAAATTTATATGGATGACTTACACAGCAAAAACAATGCTCATACAGATGGGGAGACGAGTAATCTAGTTGCAAGGACACCAATATCATCCGGCTGAACACCTTCCATAAGCAGGTGCCTGGACAAAATGCCCAGTGTCTATTTGATTTGAACTTGAAAGAGTTAGCAAGCACAGTGGCGATTTTCATGTTGTTCAGAAAAACCACTTATATTGCTGTGCTTAAAGTCTTAATCCATATGAAATTACTCGTGGTAGTGAAAGGAGCAGCAAAAGCAGTTAAAAATCTAATCAGCATATGACTGACTGTTGTTCCTTCAATTATATTGAACAATAGCATTAACCAAGCAATCATAAATAGCTCTTCACATCATACCCACCTGTCAAACGAAGTGCCGCTGAGTTTCCCTTCAGCAAGCTCTTTACTCAGCTTTTCATCCCAAAACTGAGTTCCTGCCTGTATGAATGTGATATTTTATAAGTTGTTGCTGGCAACACTGTTGCTAATTTGAATAAATGAACATATGATACCAATGCAGATGTTATAGCAATCATTAGGGTCAACAACAAGAACAAAGAGATAGTAGGAACCTTAATTATCAAAGCCAGCATCAAATGGTATTCCAAATAAAATGAATTAAAGATACATATAATCAGGCAACAAAAACCAAGAAGGACAAATACTCTGACCTGCAACTCAAGGAAGCAAATAAAATACATCAACTTATTGCCCTCCAGGCCTTCACGACTATCATCATAACGTTTAACAAATACTCCAAATAACACAACCAGTCATCTATTCTGAAGACTCATTCCAACGAGGGTGGCACTACCAGAATCTTCCATGATTTCCAACAGTAATTTCAGGGGAAATGATCAAGTTTAGCATGAAAAATAATCACCGCAGGAAGTGAATTGCATCGTAGACAAAAATAATGAGTATATGGAAACAGGCCGCTGATCATAACAATAGTTATCATCATATAATTATTGTGAATATCTTTGGTTCACCATTAAGGAATCAGAATATAAGCTTGTATCATTCAAGAATTCTTTTCCTCTAATGTCAGAATGCTATACAGGTATATCTGGAAGGGTTCCTTACCTCCAATAGTGGCATGGTCAGCCACATATAGGGAAGGATTTTAACTAGCCAGATATATTTAGCAGCTATTAATCAATAACTTATGAAAAATACAGGGAGTAACAGCAAGTTTGTCCAAAGTAAGAGCAAATGACAAAAGTGAAGATGGAACTGCCATAAAAATCAAAACGAGAGTAGTAGGTGGATACCTGCCCTTGAGTTCCCATTTGCATTGCAACTATGGGGTCTAAAATTACACCTCGAACCGGGCAACCCATAAGATATGCTGCAAAAGCAATTTTACAAGTAATTACATAGAATGGTACCAGCAAAAGAGAGGAACGATCTTTGAGAGTGTTAGCAAGGTTACTGGCAACTGTTTGAAAAACATGTAAGTCAATGGGACCACTTAGTGGACAGTGCTAAATGTGCAGAACCACATTAGATACTGATATTGTTTGTGTACAATCAAAATACGCACCACAATTCCAAAGGAAAAAACATACTCTGATTTCCCATTTCTTATAATAGAAAATGTCATCCAAACAAAGCATTTAAATCAAGTGGAAAGGTCCATACCTACCAGAAGATGGCCTGCTTCGTGAACTAAGATTCGACGCTTATTGGGGGGCCAGTAGCTTGAGATTTGAGCTAAACAAGCTCCGCCAAGGAAGATAGAGTCTAAAAAGGCCAATCCTAAGATAGCCGCGAGGTTAACTCTGATATCAATCCCTCGGTCAACAAGAAAGTTTGCTCCTCCAGTTAAAGCAATGAACACAAGGCTTGAGGTCCCAGTCGCACCCCACTTCTTTGGTGAAAGTTTTGTCACTAAATGAGTAAACGGGAATGAAGCGTCCACACTTTAGTGTCGTTTAAAATAAATATGCACTAAACCAAACTGCAATGCGAATTGGATGCAAAGAAATTAAGAACAAAAAAACCAGGCAGGGAAAACAGTACTGTTTTCATGCTAGCACCTTCTAGACCAGTAGAAGACTGCAACAAGATTGGTGTAACTTCTCTAGGTCCTTCCAACACTGCATAAATTGTAGCCCAAAAACATAAAGTAAGCATCTAGTTTTTTCTATAGCCATTACATCCAAAGCCAGTCTATATTAGCAGAATAAAAGTTTTAAATCTTTGTACAAAAAAAGAAAGAAAATATAAACTTACCAATGTTGCTGAATTTTCCAAAACTGGGCAAGAACCCCCTGTTCTTGAGGAACCCGTAAGCACTGGAAACGAGTCTCATATCATCAGCATTCAAACAAGTGTCCAAAACCTCCCAATCCCTCTCCAACCCATCAAACAAACCCAGGTCACCGAGTCCAGACCGAGTCGCTGAGTCATTTGAGAAAGACCCGTTAACTGAATCAACTAAACTATCATTGTTCGTCTGAGTTTCTTTCGATTTCAAGAACCTAAGAGCTCTGGCAAGGTCTTTTCTTTTCACAGCATCCTCGTACTCTTTCCATTCTCTAAGAGCTGCTCTTGGGATGGCTTTAAGATTTCTATTTGGCGGTGTTCGGGGGCAAATAAGGGAAAATTGGCTAGAAAATAATAGTTGTTGGGACGAGAAAGCCATGAAAGGGAGATATGAAAGCTTGGGTGGTTTTTGCCAGCACAGAAAGCAGATAGATATTCATGAAAAGAAGGCCGAGCGGTCAATGTGGGCTTTAGCCCGATTACATGTGAAGAATAAACTTAGCTTCCAAGGACGGTCCATGGCTAACCTTGGCCAGTTAGCCATGCTCTGCAAGATGTCACCCGTCCGTTTATGAAATTTGTGCTGTGATAAATATTCTTCAGGTGGCTCTCTAGGCCAGATATTTGGTTTTAATTTTCTAGAGAGAGCCAGTTAGCCTATTTACTCTTGAGTTGAGTTTTACGGAAACATGATTTCTGGGCGTGTTGTTATGCTTATGAATCTGTTGTTTACAATGATATGCATCTAGCTTCTGAAATCTTAGGTATGTTTCTTAAATATAACGATAATAATATCTGCTCTGTGCTGTATATTTATATTATTTTTCCTGTAAAATATTTATATATCGTAAGCTGTGTCGAAAATCTAAAATAAATTACATATAATTTGTTTTTAATGGAAAATACAACTATAGTTTTTAAGCTTCTTGTGTATTTTTAGATCCATCATAAATTCAAATAAGCCTCGCATTAATAAAACATTTTTTTCATGTGCAAGTATATCTAATATAATATGTATGAAAACTATGATGAGATAATAGAGTTCAGTCAAGTATTTAGCTGCGTATCCTCGATATGATTTAATTTTGTTATATATAAAATATTTGATTTTCCTAGCAAATGGATTATATATCTACACTTTCTATATTATACGAGATACAATTACCGACGGGACACGATGAGATTTTGACCTGTCTCTCTCTCTCTCTCTCTCTCTCAATATATATATACCTATAACGTTTCGGTTCGAAGTTCGTAAAAAAAAAAAATTCCAATAGAAGTTCGCGATTTTTGTCTCGCACCCAAAATTTAAAGGCAGGTAGAGCTAATTATTTTTTATTTAGATTGTTTTTTATTAAAAAAATAATTATTATTTTTAAAAAAAATTAAAATAGAGTCAAATTAATCAATTTTGTTTTTAAAATAAAAATCAGTTTGGTTTAATTTTTCTAATTTGACTCGGTTTTCTTAATTTTAGCTTGATTTTTCTAGTTTTGGCTCGATTTTTTTTATTATGGCTCGGTTTTTTTAGTTTTAGCTTGATTTTTCAGTTTGATTCAATTTTTTTTATTTTGACTTGCTTTTGACTCGATTTAGCTAAATTTTTTTTGTTTGAATTCAGTTTTTTTATTTTCTTGATTTTTTAGATTTTTTCTCACCTCTAACCATACTATCTAAATTCTAAATAAAGGTGTTTTTCATTACTAATGTTTATATTTTTAGATATTTTTTAAAGAATATTTTTAGTTTAAACCATTACATTAGTCTGCACACTCTATGAATCAATAATAATTTTTTAAAAAAATTTAATAAAAATATTAAAAAAATAAATAATATTTTAATAGCACTATTAAAACTAACAAAATAAATTATTTTTTAAATATTCATCTAACTTTTTGTTAGACTCAGATAATTTGAGTCTTGCATGTTAAACCCAATCACAATTCTGAATATCTTGTATTTAACAGTCATGCCAGATCGTTATGGCAAAAGCCACCGGCAAGAACTCCTCCTGCAAAGCAACTGGGTAGGCATGTAAATAAAATCACGAGTAAACATGCTATTATAACAAGAGAAATGCTTGCTGTGTATGTCAATGAGTTAAAGGCAGAACTCAAGCGGCTGGGTGGTTATTAGACTCATGTTGCTTAGATTTAATATAGCTATCAGATCCACGTTAAAATAACAGAAAAAACAATAAATGAGAAAATAAAAGAGTCAATAAAATATTTATCTACTTATGAAAAGATAAAAAATAAAAAATAAAAAATAAAACTATTATAATTCATAGTAAAATATTTCTCGATGTAGAGATGTTCCAATAATATTTAACTTTTGTTATAATATAATATATATTAAAATAATATTTTTTATATTATACTTTCAAATAAAAATAAAATTTAAAAATTAATATCGTCCCAAAACTGAAGCACCCTAAAATTCCAACATCCACTGACATGCATCCATAGTCCAAATGAGCTCGAGACAAGGTGGCCGAACCAAATCGAACCTAAACTTTTGTGCGAGGAGGACGGGCACCTGCCACTGAACTAACCAAACCTCCAGGCAATCGGCACCGTAGTTGTTACTTGTGGCTGTTGCAGTAAAGCCGAAACCGTCAAGAGTAGTAGTAAAGTAGTCAGAAGTGACAATCTTAAAGGCATCGAACGTCAACAACCTCACTTCAACGATAAGAGAAAATCCATCGCACATCGCCCATTCGTTTCCTCCTTCGTTCTTCCCGTCCACATCCGCCCCCTTATTTTTTCTCTCTCCAAAGATCAGGGAGAGAGAGAGAGCCTCATTTCCCACCCATATAACCCTCCATCCCCTCCTCTTCTCCTTTTAGTCCACCCAACTTCTCTCACAAAATTCACACTCAAAAACACTCCACAAACACCGCCAAATGGCCTCCGCCACAGCACCAACAACTCTCTTTCTCCTTAAAACTGCCGCCTCCTCCACCTCCACATCTGTCCGGGCCTCCCTACTCCCAGTGTCCACCTCCGGCCTCCGCACAACCAGCCTCCGGGGTCTTGGTTTCTCTGCTGCAGACACATTGTTTAGCTCTCATGTGGTGTCAAAAATACGATCTTTCAAGTCAAATGGTAAAGCACCAAGAGCAGTGGTGTCTATGGCAAAGAAGAGTGTTGGTGACTTGACAGCTGCTGATTTGAAAGGGAAGAAAGTTTTTGTTAGAGCTGATTTGAATGTGCCCCTTGATGATAATCAGAATATTACTGATGATACTAGAATCAGAGCCGCTATCCCTACTATTAAACACTTGATTTCAAACGGGGCTAAAGTTATTCTTTCTAGTCATCTGGTACGTGGGTTCTTGTTCAATTTTAGTTTTTCTTTTCCTTTTTCTGGTTTCTGGGAATTTTGTACTGGTCTTGTTGTGATTTGGGTTTTGTAGCGGTTCTGTTATATTCATTTCGTTGATTCTGTTGGTTTGTTGAGTGTGTTAATTTTTTGGTTATTGCACTGAATTTTGATGTTATGCGACTAGAATTATAGCGTTAACCTTTTAGTTTCACAGCACTCTGTTTTCTATTTCTTCCCTTTATAGAATTTTTTTTTGGTGCTGGTTTATTGGAATTGTACTTGTGTGCCACTGGGTTCGAAATTCAAGTAGTGATCTATGACATGCAAAGTTCTTCTGTTGATTTTGAGAGAGTTAGCGAGAATGACTGCAGGTTTGCAATTGATAGTTCCTGGTTGATAGAATGCTATAGCTTGTCTTCTACTGGTTGGGCGATATTGTTCTTCGAGAATTACTTTTCAGTAAAGAATTACATTTAACTGCTGGATTTGGTGTGGAAGCAGGTTCTTGTATTTATAAATTTAGCCTGCATGGTGTTTTTATACAAGGAGCTCGATTCTTTGCAGAAATCTCTATAACAAATAAGTTTGCAGATTCTTGTAGATCTGATATTAATTGGTTATCTGTGAAAATAATTCGGGTTTATAATCTCCGCATAATGTTCATTGGTCTGCCCATATGAGCTGAAGTGTTCTTTGATTATTTTTCAGGGAAGACCAAAAGGTGTTACTCCAAAATTCAGCTTGGCACCTCTTGTACCCCGGTTATCTGAACTCCTTGGAATTCAGGTACAACTTGTTCATCGAAATATAGTTTAAGGGAAAAAGAAACAGAGAATGCATGACTAATATATGCTGCTTGAGCAGGTTGTGAAAGCTGATGATTGCATTGGCCCAGAGGTAGAAAAATTGGTTGCTTCACTTCCTGATGGTGGTGTTCTTCTTCTTGAGAATGTCAGGTTTTACAAGGAAGAAGAGAAGAATGAGCCTGAATTTGCAAAGAAGCTTGCTTCCTTGGCAGATCTTTATGTAAATGATGCATTTGGAACTGCACATAGAGCACATGCCTCCACTGAGGGGGTCACGAAATTCTTGAAACCATCTGTTTCTGGTTTCCTCTTGCAGAAGGTTGGTTTATAATAAGTTAATGACTGTGTGAGATTATATACCCTAATCTTTTGAATGGACTAAAAAAAATTTAAGCAATCTCCTCTATGAGTATGACCCAGAGGCAGTTTTATTTAGGGTCCTCATCTAAACTGCCTTTAGGTGCCATAAGTAGAAAGAATGATTGACTGTTTTGCTTCCCTTCATTGTGCTGTTTTCTTTGATCATGTTTCCCTTTGAACACACATTCAATCTTTAGCCTTCTCTCTTTTGCCATTTTTTGGTGATATCTACACAATGCCTCCAGCTTTCAATCTTTTATGAGACTGAATTGTCAATATTCCTGGTTATTTCGTGTCTTTTTTGTGAGTTTCAAGTACAAAAGTGGTAGCATGTGACTGAAAAAAACCCATCCATCCTGCATATGCTGCATGCATTTTTGTTGTTAGGGCCTGTATTCCACGATCTCATATAAAGAAAGCAGCCTCGATATTTTTTTTTTATCTCAGTTTCTCCTTAAACTTCTGGTCACTTTGGTATTCAGTCTCTCACTACCTTGTTTTTAGGAGCTGGACTACCTTGTTGGGGCAGTTTCAACCCCAAAGAGGCCATTTGCTGCCATTGTGGGTGGTTCTAAGGTCTCATCCAAGATTGGAGTCATTGAGTCACTCCTGGAGAAGTGTGATATCCTCCTTTTGGGTGGAGGTATGATTTTCACATTTTACAAGGCTCAAGGCCTCCCAGTAGGTTCATCCTTGGTCGAGGAAGATAAGCTTGGTTTGGCAACATCGCTCCTTGAGAAAGCCAAGGCGAAAGGAGTGTCTCTTTTGCTACCCAGTGATGTGATAATTGCAGACAAGTTTGCTCCTGATGCAAATAGCAAGGTTTGTGGTCTAAGCTCACACAAGAAATTTCCCTGCAAGTTGTTCATGCTTTGACATTTTTTATACTCTCTGTAACTGAACGAATTTGAATGCCATTTTGTTCACTACAGACTGTACCTGCATCAGCCATCCCAGATGGTTGGATGGGACTGGACATTGGACCAGAATCTGTGAAGACATTCAGTGAAGCTTTGGGAACCACCCAAACTGTCATCTGGAACGGACCCATGGGAGTGTTTGAGTTTGACAAGTTCGCAGTTGGGACAGAGGTATGCGAGAAATGGTGCTTAAATTTGATTTTTGCTTTTCATCTGTTCAAGCTTGGATGCTACTTTTGGTTCCGCTATCTGATAGGCATGGTATGATGCCTTGTTAGAGGCTCGGATGCACACGATTATATAGGGAAGCGTGAAAACTATCTCTACACTAACGCAAATTTCTCTAACCAACTCTTTCTATTACTTGGATTAAACGTACAGTGAAAACAAATGGTCATAGTGCTTGATGCAACTTTGTGAAGTAGCTGGCTAAACCCATTCTAACTCCATATGAAACTACATTTTAATGCGTTCCTGTCATATTCATTTGGGTTTATTAGCTGTGATTGGAGGGTGAACTAGAGTTGAACACTTTCTTGTAGCTGGGTAAACCCATTCTAACTCCATATGAGACTACATTTTAATGCGTTCCTGTCATATTCATTTGGGTTTATTAGCTGTGATTGGAGGGTGAACTAGAGTTGAACACTTTCTTGCAGGCCATTGCAAAGAAGCTTGCTGAGCTTAGCAGCAAGGGAGTTACAACTATTATTGGAGGTGGAGATTCTGTTGCGGCTGTAGAAAAAGTAGGAGTTGCCGATGTTATGAGCCACATATCAACTGGCGGTGGTGCCAGCTTGGAGTTGCTGGAAGGGGAAGAGCTTCCAGGTGTCCTTGCACTAGATGAAGTCGAACGAGTTGCTGTGTGAGATTATTTGGTTTTTTTCCCCATTCCCATGCCGATGCTTTTATTGTTACGAGAGAGAGATGCGTTGTTGCAGAAAAAGTACGAGTCATGCTATGCATTTTCCGTGTCTTCAATGGGAGGGGTCTGATTCCACCATTGCCTTTCTTAAATTGACATTTTATGATTTGAGAAGTAAAAGTAACGTTGATGAATCCGGAAAGGAGGGAAAAGGAGAGAGGCTAACTTTAGACGTTGTCTTCGTGTCTCTATCCCATCTTTGTGATTCAGTCCTAGCTTTGCAAGATTAGCCAGCCATTGGAGGCAAGATACCGGTCTCTTGCCTGGATTAGTCATTTAGGCAATTCACATGAAAGTATTGTGCAGATAATGAAAAAATTGGATAATCAATACAAGTAGTTGGGAGAATTTTATATCATCTACTCGGAATACTACCATATCTGTCCATAACATGACTGAGTTGAGAAAGCTTTAGGGCTGTGTTATCGCCAAGGACATCGGTTCCTTTCAGCGTCCTCACCAAGGTATCTCTCTCTCTCTCTCTCTCTCTCTCTCGCTCTCTATAATGCTTTCAAGTCAGCAAGCTCCCCTTTTGGCGATGACAAAAATATAAAGGAAAGGGACATTCGAGCAAACCTAATCACAGAATCTCCGTAAGTTTTAAGCCACAGGAATGAAAGGCGGCTTGGGTTTTTTTTTTAAAAAAACAAAAGGAGTGCTCGGTTTTACGATTTTTTGAAGTTTTTTTTTTTTATATATAAAAAAAATAGAGTGTGGCGGCCAAACTATTGAAGTTTTATTTATTTTAAAAAATTTATTGACCTCAAAATATAATTTTTAAAAGTACTTCCAAAATACAACTCATCGCAGCATGCTTTTTGCCGTCATAAACTTCACTATTTTTGCAATTCATTATTCAGTTGACGAGGCATGCTTGTAGTCTCAATCAAATTGTTAAACAAACCATTTATTTTTTTCTGAATAAATAGAATATCAGCTAGCCCTAACGCAGATGAGATCAAACTCAATAAAATAATTTCAAGTGGCTGGAAGGACGCCTGGAATAACTAAGGCGTCATTAAGCATCTGGTTTGTGCGTTTTACAAAATGCTTTTAACGGTATATTTTGTTTAAGACTCTAGGAAATCATTTTTAAAAATATGTTCTACTAATTTTGATGTTAAAACCATGAAAAAGCATATGTATAGAATGATTCAAATATTTTTGAGAGTTTAGTTATGATTGTTTTTAAAAATATTTTTTATTTTAAAAAATATATTAAAATTATTTTTTATTTTTTAAAAATTATTTTTAATATCAGTATATCAAAATAATCTAAAAATATCAAAAAAATATTAATTTAAAGTAAAAAATAAAAATTATTTAAAAAAAAACAATTAAAACATGGTGCATCTGGGCTCAAAACTTCAATGCACTTAGAAATACTTTTAAATAGAATCCAAACAGGGTCTTGTGTTAATTTTTTATTAAAGAATAAAAAAAATAAAGAAACACCAATGGGGTAGCTACCAAAGTGGTGCATTCAATTTGTTAAAATCCTTCAATTTTATAGAGCAAAAGGTTCTCTTCGCCAAGCCAACTTTTTTTTTTTTTTTTTTTTATCCATTGTATCTTGATTTAATCTAGGCAGATGAAATGCTCAATTTCTTTGTTTATGCTGTGCAGCCGTGAGGGCACATGAAGCCGTGCAAAAAGTAATCATTTTGACCCTGTTTTTTGTATTGTATACATTATATTTTAAGATATATTTTTTTGTTTTAAAAAATATTAAAACATTTTTTAAATTTTTTTTGAAATCAACATATTGAAATTATAAAAAAATTAAAAAAACATTAATTTAATAATTTTTTAAAACCAGACACAATTAAACTTAGTATAAAACGCAAAATCAAACAGCTTGAAAGCGAGGGAACCGTGTAATAACAGGGTGAAAACTGTCTTAAAGTTTTGAACCGTGATTAGCTAAGATGTTGATGAAGCTTCGAATAATTAGCTCAAGAACTTGGCTAAATTGCACTCATCTTCGAGTAAAGGAAAGAAAATCTCATTATCATTTTTATTCCCAAAACAACTCTTTTTGTAACTGTTTCTTTGCCCTAAAACTCATTTCCTAACTATTTTTTTATAATAAATTTGATTTTTTTTCAAGAATAAGAGTATTTTAGGATAGTTTACGTATTAATTAAAATTAAAAATTAAAAACATACATTTCTTAATATAATATATTTAAATAAATAAATTATTTTAAACTATAATTTCTAAATTAAACTTCAAGAAAGCATGCACGTGTAATGATCAAGGGTTGCGTGAGAATGCAAATTCGAATTTAAGACGTATATTCTCGAGCTTTACCCAATTTATCAACCAAAAACCGCCCAAGGTTTAACTTGAACCCACACCACGCATATTGGCCCAGTGGGCACCCCCAGTAAATATCTTATGTGGATATTTAGTGTAATTTATTTTTTAAAATAAATTAAAATATTTTTTAATTATTTTTATTTTTAATATTAAAAATTATAAATCTATAACTTTAATATTTTTAAGATAAAAAATATTATTTAAAACAAAAAGTCTAAAATATCCTGGTGGTCCGAACCCACTTTACCTTACACTTTAAATTTAAATTTATTTATTTTTATATTTTAAAAATATTTATTTTTTTATGTAGTTGATAGTTTGGATAGATTAATTATAAAAATAAATTTTAAAAATTAATATTTGTTTTTTTTGAAAAAACCGACAATACCACACGTACTCTTTATAAATCGCCTAGTATCATCCACCACTATCCAACCCCTGTCTGTTATTGATCTCAATTGAAACCCGACTCTTTCGTCTTCTTTCTCTTGGCAAGTAAAGTTCCAATCTTTCTTTGACAGTTCAATCACCTTTGTATGAGCTAATGTTCGTTTTTGTGTTTCTTGATCCGGGTTTTTCTTTGTTTTGGGTTTAATGCAGGATTTATTGAAAAAATGGCCACTAAGAAGAGTGTTAGCAGTTTAAAGGAAACAGATTTGAAGGGAAAGCGAGTGTTTGTGAGGGTAGATCTGAATGTTCCTTTGGATGATAACTTTAATATTACTGATGATACTAGGATCCGTGCTGCTGTTCCCACTATCAAGTACTTGATGGATCATGGTGCCAGAGTTATTCTATGCTCTCACTTGGTATATGCTTGACGACTCCCTGATTTTCACAGTTTAAATATTTCACATTTTTTTGGGTTGAAATATGTTTTTGATTGTTCTATTTGGATTACAGATTTGGATTTTTATGCAGATTCATATGATGTTTGATTTGTTGCTGTTTTGTGTTTTTTTGGGATTTTTTGTTTTGTTTGTTGAGGTCTTTGTTTTTGGAGGATGCTTGGGCAGAACTAGAATTGCATGGCATGTTTATTCGCAGATTTATCTGGGTTTTGATTTTTGTGACATGGCTTCTGTTTTTCCGATTTAGAATACTTATTTGCATGTAAGAATATTTGTCTTTCGCTCTATGTTCTGCCATTGTTTTAGCTGATAGATTTTTTTAGTTCTCTTTCAATTGTTTTCTGCTAGCTTTTCAGTTGTTTTGATATACACTAGAAGTTTTTGCCTGAATTTATGTTCCAAGGCGGATTACCATTTATTTTCTTGTCCAGGATGTTTGACAAGACAATCATTTTTCACCTTTCTGGATTAGCTTGTCTTCCTTGGTTCTTTAACTACCTCTGTTCTACCCAAGATGAATTTAGTAAAAATTATTTTCTTAATTCTTTTGTTGGAGCTGTTGTTAGGTGACTAAGGAGAATGTAGCTTTGATAATTGATTCCTCAATAAAGTCTTATTATGACAGTTTTCACTTGCAGTTCTGGCAGCCCATTGTCATTGACTGTTGATGGTTTTCAATCCATTGTTTGAGCTGCTCGTCTAAAATCATGTAACACGATTGGATGTAACTCACTAGCTTTTACAAAACTATGGAGTCGAACGCTTTTGGAGTGTTCTTGACATCCCATATCCAAGGCCACACACAAAAAATGAAAAAAACCTTAAATTGTTTTTACAATGCAAACATACTTCATTTTCCCCCCCTTCCTTTCCTGCTTTTGATGATGTTATTACAATCCCAAATAATTTGAACTTATGTAACAAATCTCAATAATGAACTGCTTTCATGAGAATGCTACAGTGATGCTCTAAAATGATGAAAATCTCATGTATTCTTTTCTTTGTTCCAACCTCTCATTTCCTGTTTGTAATTAAATTTGCTTTGGTACCACTCTTTGCATATTTTAACTGATATAAACACTGGAGTAATTAGCATGATTGGATTTTGCACTAATCTTTGTCAAATGGTCATTCATATACTCCTTTTTTTATTATGGTTTCCAGGGACGCCCAAAGGGTGTTACACCTAAATACAGCTTGAAGCCTCTTGTACCAAGGCTATCCGAACTTCTTGGTGTTGAGGTTAAGATAGCAAATGATTGTATTGGCGAGGAAGTTGAGAAATTGGTGGCTGAGATTCCAGGAGGAGGTGCTTTGCTTCTTGAAAATGTAAGGTTCCACAAGGAGGAAGAGAAGAATGACCCTGAATTTGCAAAGAAGCTTGCTTCTCTAGCAGAAGTCTATGTGAATGATGCATTTGGTACTGCTCACAGAGCCCATGCTTCGACTGAGGGAGTGGCTAAATACTTGAAGCCTGCTGTTGCTGGTTTCCTTATGCAGAAGGTATGGTGGTTACATCTTTATCTTCTTTAAAGTGCTCTTCCCAAGAAATTTATATCTTTTGAAAATACGTGTGTACATAAAAAATTGAAAGGAGAAAATGCATTATCTTTGCATTGATAATTAAAAAAGATGCGCAATGTAAATCGATTTTCTGTTTGATCCAATTTAACTTGTTAAATTCATGGCTGCACACTTGACCATCTTGTGCACTTATAACCTGTTGTTTGCTCTGGTTTTAGGAGCTTGACTATCTTGTTGGAGCTGTGGCGAATCCCAAGAAGCCATTTGCTGCAATTGTTGGTGGCTCAAAGGTATCATCCAAGATTGGTGTGATCGAATCCCTTTTAGAGAAGGTTGACTTCCTCTTCTTGGGCGGAGGAATGATCTATACTTTTTACAAAGCCCAAGGGTACTCAATTGGGTCATCCCTTGTGGAGGAAGACAAGCTTGATCTTGCAACTTCACTTATTGAGAAGGCCAAGGTCAAGGGGGTAAAACTACTGTTGCCCGCCGATGTGGTTGTTGCTGACAAGTTTGCTCCAGATGCCAACAGCAAGGTTTGCATCATTGTCCGTTTAAATTATGTGCATTCCCTGGAATATGTGCATGTAAACCTGTGAGTTGCTCTTTTGAGTTACCCGGAGCAGTTTTTTAGTAGTGGGATACACAAGATCATACTTGCATGCACACAGAGGATCGGAATGTAACGTAGACCAATTTTGTTCAGGTTGTTTAGTGCAATTTTCTTGCAGGTGGTACCAGCTTCTGAGATAGCAGATGGTTGGATGGGTTTGGATATAGGACCTGATTCTATCAAGACATTCAGTGAGGCATTGGATACAACCAAAACCATTATTTGGAATGGACCAATGGGTGTGTTTGAGTTCGAGAAGTTTGCAGCAGGAACTGAGGTATCTTATATTTATCTAGATAATACAAGGTTCAACCACAGGTATTTTAGCATTGTAATCAAGCGTTGTTTTTCCTTTTTCAGGCAATCGCCTGGAAGCTTGCTGAGCTCAGTGGCAAGGGAGTGACTACCATCATTGGAGGAGGTGACTCTGTTGCTGCTGTGGAGAAGGCTGGGCTCGCTGATAAGATGAGCCACATCTCAACAGGAGGTGGTGCCAGCTTAGAGCTTCTTGAGGGGAAACCATTGCCTGGAGTCCTGGCTCTTGACGACGCTTGAGCTGGATTTTTCTTTTAGTGCTGGTATATGTTTGGTTTTGCTACTGGAGTGGGCTGAATGAGCGAGCTGATCTTATGGAGGCTGTAGAGTGACCGAATAAATGCTCTTCCAAGTATATTAAACTATGCAATGGTTTCAGAATTCAGATCGGATTCTTTTTTGGAACATTGTTTTTGATGATCCAGTTATGTGAATTTTCTCTCCCAAGGAAATCTTATTTCAATCTGAAATCTTAATGCTGATTCCAATGTTGAATCCAAATTGGACTAAGCTGGACTAAGAGGAAGGGAAATATTAAATCGTTTCTGGTTTCCTATATCGCCAGAGTGAGAACAAGAGAGAAGAGAACGAGGTTTGGTCTTGAAAATGCTCGGTATAAACTACACCGTGCTGTGATTTCCTGAGCGTAGCAGGATTTGGAGCTCTTATTCCTCTCCTTTTTCTTGGCACTGAAGATCCCTCGAAAGGAACCCAGAAAAAAAAGTAGAAGCACAGAGAAGTGAGATATAGAATAAAACCTGTGAGATTAATTTTTTTTTAATGATGATTCCATCCAACACTTAGAATCCAACCCTAGAACTACAAGATTTATTCCGAACACATTAATTCAGCCTAAATCAATGGAAAATGTTCGGTCTATGGGGACATGGTGGATCGCTGGATGAAGTGACTTATCACTCACTCTTAACAAGGAAATTACTCCATTATCCGGATTATCAATTGCTGTTGTTTAATGGAAAGTTCATTTGGTTTGGTTTAAGGGTTTCAGTCTTATGGCTAGGGCATTGTGATCATCAGTCCTAAGTCAAGACACAGCAGAGAGAACGATTTGGAATACAAATGCAGTTTCTTTTTTTTTATATATAAAACAGGGTAACCATCAACCACGACAGCTTCCATGATATGTTGCGGCAAAACCTAGGTGACAATTGCCCATTCTTGTTTTTTTCACAACTTCCGAGTCCATTGCTACACCTTGTTTCCTCAGGAGTACGCAATAAGAGATAAAAGAAGTCTTGATATTTTAACCTGCATGAACCGTACTAATTATAAAAAATTCTAAATGGTGTGACCTGTGCACAACTCATTATTTACTCTTATACATTTCATTGTAGATTTATTATTCAGAATTTTGCTCCTTTTTTTTCATGATTGTATTTTTTTAGGTTAATTTCAAGGAAAATTGAGTTAAGTTTGTTTACTAAAGATAAAATTGAAAGACAAATTATTAAAGTAAAAAAAATACCATAAAATGATTGATAATTTCAAAATTCATATTAAAAATTTAATTTTATCCTCAAACTTTATAAATTATACCTATTTGGTCCCTTAATATTTTTTTTTTTTAGTTTTGGTTAAAAAAGGAGAGATTATTGACCTTTAGATCACTTATTAGTATTTTATGTATTTTGTTAATAAAAATTAAATAAAAATAGACTAATAATATACTTGAATGAGATTAAGTTTGAATAAGTATATATGAAAATTACATCAACAAGCATAAGAAATTAAATGTAAAAATTTATCAACAAGTCTAAAATATAAAGTAAGTAAAGACTTAGTTCTTAAGAATTTATTTAAGTGCTTATTGTTACATCTTTATATTTTACTCCAAAATAAAATGAACTCACTAATATATTGCATGCATAAACATGATTGATATACTTTTAATGGATTCAATTTTTATCAGGTTTGTGATTGTCAAAATTGATTTTTAAGCTAAATCGGTCAACCGCTTAGGCATACTTGAGAACCAGTCGACTATTATTTATCTATGATGAACATCTAAGAATTCTGCATAAACTAGTCAATCGAATGATATGGTCATTTGAATTGGTTTACCACTTTAATCATTAGAAGTATTCTGATGACTATAAATAATTAGTTTTTTTTAAAACACATATACACACATATACAGCTCTTTTTTGTGCAAAATAAGAGATTTTCTGACCATACATGATATGAAAGCTATTTCAAAAGAAAAATCAACTAGAAATTATGAATCATAACATGCTATAAGTTGTACTAAATTAAATCTTTATATTATAACACAATAATATAAAATATCACACTTATTATATTTACAAATCTTCAATCATTTTAAATGCTATTGAGTGAACTATAGAGATTATAATTTTTAATTGTACAATTTACTATTTGAGAATAAATCTTATTGTAAACAAATTATAATTGTAAACATTTGGGAGTTTGGATAAACTCTTGATATTAGTGATGTATTGTCACAAAAACAAATCTTGAAAAAAGAACATCTTTAAATGATGTAATTGCTTGATGTGAATTCATAAGGACATTATATCTTTTACTTGGACTAGTAAAAGAGTACAATACTCATGTATAATTGATACTTGAAGTATGGATGTAGACTTGTCAAACTATATTAAAAATCGAGTTTATAATTTCTCTTTTCTTATTTCTTTACTTTAAATATTTTAATTATACTGTTAATTATTGTGTTATATGTGCTTAATGTGTTTATTTTCATTATTTAACATAATAAATGCAACACATAATTCACCCCTCTCAAGTGTTATTGTTGTCTTAATTATAAAACAACAAATTAATTTAATATTGAAAAAATCTTCAATTTAAAAAAAGATAAAAATACTTGAGTCAACCATGTTAACTAAAAAAACCCACAACTTAAATTATGAAAATAGAATAACTCCATAAAAAGTAAATTAAAATAAATTATAAAATTCAATTTTAAAATTTAATATTAAAGGATAAAATTAAATTAAAATAAAAAATTAAACTAAAAATATATTTAAAAAACAAACAAATCATTGCTTCAATTAACGGGAGAGAACCCCTCCTCTTTTAATTTATGTTAATTAATAATTAATTAATTAATTAATTAATAGTTAATAATTCTGTAGACAAACTTCAATTTTACTTGGCTTGCGAGCATCATGCAACCCCTCCTCTTTTAGTTTATGTTAATTAATAATTAATTAATTAATTAATAGTTAATAATTCTGTAGACAAACTTCAATTTTACTTGGCTTGCGAGCATCATGCAACCCCTCCTCTTTTAATTTATGTTAATTAAGAATTAATTAATTAATAGTTAATAATTCTGTAGACAAACTTCAATTTTACTTGGCTTGCGAGCATCATGCAACCCCTCCTCTTTTAATTTATGTTAATTAATAATTAATTAATTAATAGTTAATAATTCTGTAGACAAACTTCAATTTAACTTGGCTTGCGAGCATCATGCCTCATTTTTGACTTGTGCCTTGCTTGTTCATCGGAAAGTTCACCTCACGACTCAACTAAAAAATGATGACACCATAACAAAAATTATCTCTTTCCCAGACAAATAAAGAGAGATAAATCCAGCAACCGAACCATGTCTTTTTTAGGCGCACTGATTCCTAGAAACTCGAGGTAGATCTATTGATCAGATATTCAATTTAACAAATATTCTAGCACGGTGCATGCTTGGTTGCTGGCTAAGTGAGCGTTCTGTCAGTTTCTGAGCATCTTGAAAATGATTGGGCCTGTAGAAAGCAAAGGCTATTTTGTGAGGTTGCTGGCTTTGTTTCACTTAACTTGTCTGATCAATTTCTCGAGTGTCGAGGCTAGAACTCGTCACCACAAATGGGAGGTCAAGTATGAATACAGGTCCCCAGATTGCTATAAGAAGTTGATTATCACCATAAACGGGAGATCTCCAGGACCAACAATTTTTGCACGGCAAGGTGATACTGTTGTTGTTGAGCTAAAAAATAATTTGTGGACAGAAAATGTTGCTCTGCACTGGCATGGAATCAGACAGGTATCATGAGGTTTTCGTCTTCATATCTTCAATTATCCTACATATGTAAAACCCTTCTGTTGTGCATACTCCTTTATGACCACAGCTCGGAACGCCATGGAGTGATGGAACAGAAGGGGTTACCCAGTGTCCGATTTTACCTGGAGAAACCTTTATTTACAAATTTGTTGTCGACAGGGTAAGTTCTGTAATTCTAATCCAATTCTTTTCTTGTCAATATAATAACACATTCATTCTGTACTCTTATTACCAATGATAACTTTCGAGATATGATTTCAGGTCTCAGGTTATACGGTTTTCAACAGTTTTTTTTGCTATTTTTATAGAGCATAGTATAATTAGCTCAACATCCTTTTGCAGGCTGGGACATACCTGTATCATGGGCATTATGGAATGCAAAGAGCAGCTGGATTATACGGATCCATCATTGTATCGCTTCCTGAAGGAGTTTCTGAACCCTTTTCCTATGATTATGATCACAACATAATCTTAAATGATTGGTACCACGCAAGCACTAATGAACAAGCTGCTGGCCTATCTGCCATACCCTTTGTTTTTGTCGGAGAGCCACAGGTGAATTCTGTTAAACTCGTATCAACTTTAATTTGTCTTGAATTAGTTATCAAGTGTAGCAATGTTCCTTAGGTAGTTGATAGTGATTTTATGGTAACCATATCTCTTCATTTCTGCAATCCAGTCACTTCTTATAAATGGAAGAGGAAAATACAACTGCTCCCCTTCCACTGCTTCAGGCTCCGCAGCTGGAGTTTGCAATACAACAAATCCTGAATGCTCTCCTTATTCGCTGACTGTTGTTCCTGGAAAAACATATCGACTGAGGATTGGTAGTTTAACTTCCCTGTCAGCTCTTAGTTTTGAAATTGAGGTAATTTCACATCATCACTAACTTTCAATTGCTTCAGAAATAATCTGTTTGAATTTGCAATATTCGAGTTCAAAATGTTCGTGATTCTCTCTTATTCCTGTGCAGGGCCATGACATGACTGTTGTAGAAGCGGATGGGAACTATGTAGAACCATTTGCTATAAGAAACCTCTACATCTACTCTGGTGAGACGTACTCTGTGTTAGTAAAAGCTGATCAAGATTCTTCAAGAAACTACTGGGCAACTATTAATGTAGTTGCTCGCAAACCGGCAACACCAACTGGTTTGGCCATTTTCAACTACTATCCAAACCATGCACGGAAGCAGCCTCCAACAGTTCCAACCACAGGGCCTCTGTGGAATGATACAACATCAAGGTTGACTCAAAGTCTTGCATTTAAGGCTCGTCAAGGTTTCATTAACACCCCTCCTGTCACCTCAGATAGAGTGATCGTGCTTCTAAACACACAAAACAAGATTGATGGCCATTTTAAATGGTCCTTAAACAACCTTTCTCTCATACTTCCTCAGACCCCATACCTCATTGCACTTAAAGAAAATTTGACCGATGCATTTGTTCAAGACCCTCCTCCTGATGGATATGACTTCGCAAACTATGACATACGTAGTGTGGCAAAAAATGTTAATGCTGCTTCAAGCAACCGAATATATAGGCTACGGTTCAATTCAACAGTCGATGTCATCCTACAAAATGCTAATTCTATGACCGTGAACAACAGTGAGACGCATCCATGGCATCTTCATGGGCATGATTTTTGGGTCCTGGGGTACGGTACAGGCAAGTATAACTTGTCTTGTGACTGGAGAAAGTACAATGTGGTCAATCCCGTTATGAAGAACACAGCACCTCTGCATCCTTATGGATGGACTGCTCTGAGGTTTAGAGCTAATAATCCAGGTGTTTGGGCCTTTCATTGTCATGTCGAGTCTCATTTCTACATGGGCATGGGTGTGGTGTTCGAAGAAGGGATAGAGAAGGTGGGTGAGTTGCCTTCATCCATTAGGGGATGTGGTGAATCTGAAGGTCACCATCGACCATAGTGTCTTCAACTAAAAATACTACGCATTTTTTTTTCTTACAATACCAGCAGAGGAGGATCATAGCCCCAAGAACATTTGAATTTCATTGCGATATCGATTGGTTTTGATGTCAATTGCGAGTCGAATGTTTGAGGAGCCCAGATAAACTTCATGCAAAACTTTAATGAATGATTTGCATACGTTAGCCAAAGCCAACAACATGATCAAAAAAAGGGAAAAAAAAATTGGAACTTTATTCTTCTGAAAGACTGGGAAAAAAAATGTAACTGTGATTTATTATTATTATTTAATTGAAATTATAATGTTATTATTGAACATCTCTAACACCGAACATTGGCTTTCAAGGTGGGTTATTTATTACTTAATGCATTTATTTATTTTTTCTTTAAATTAAACTTAAAAAATAATTAATAGAATACTACTAATTATTTTCTATTCACCGGAACCTTTTCGGACTTGTTTTCATATCTCGCAATTCAAAATTAACCTAATAATTAATTCATTATAGGAAGTGAATGAATAAATAAGAGTCCCGGTGAGGGAGCGCTCAAACGAAACAACAACACAATCTTATGATTATCATAAAGAAAGGGATCTATGTAGGCTGCAGCCCAACTTATATATAAAGCACAGAGCCCAAAATATTAATTACAAAAAACCCAAACTCGAACGAACTATAAAATTACATTAAGATAAAAAAGCTCAAATAAGTCGGAAGCTTTGTAGTGAGAAAGAAAAGGAAAATAAAAGCCAGAGAGAGAGAGTTGATTTGAGGGCGTTCAGCACAGAATTTCGGGGCTAGCTATTCTTTATCATTAATTAATTTATGAATCAGGCTGTTGTTTTTGTGGGTACGTGATTTTCTATTTTGGTTTCTTCTCTGCTAATTTTTGTTTTTTAATTTTCTCAACAAATAAAGAAACTTTTTTACTACTATTTTTGCTCAACAAAACAGAAAGAAAGAAACAAAAATCAGAATTCCTCATAGTTAATAATGCCTTTTATTAGCATCTACATTCCTATTTAATTTACCGGTATCATTTTTTTTTTTGTATTACAGTCAAGATGACATTTTTTTACTGATTTTTGGAGAAGGTAAATTTGGGAGGCTGAATCTTTGATTTAGTTGCATCATAGAAATTCCGATTAATTACCATAAGATTCTAATTAGTTTTACAGCAGGGGGTTTCTCAAAAAAGTATTACAGATCAATAGGGAATACATGAGAGCAGTTAGGCAAAGTACAAGTGCATGAGTTTAGAAAGTTCCGTGGGAGTTTTGAAAGAAAAGATGTGCGAAATTCGCACTTCAATGTGGTTTCAACTGCACTTTTGTTGTGTAAGAATTACTGTTTTTTTTTTTTACAAGTGGGCACACAAATCTTCCAGCTGGTCTTGTAGTTGCCTGATTTGTTTTCACGTTCTTTCCTGTAAAACCCAACTTGAAAGATCACATGAGATTGGTACTCTGATGTTTCAATACATATTCCTTGCCAACATTTGCATTTCGACTCTTTCTGTAGCTGACGTAAAATATCGCAACCTCCTGGACTGGGAAATTCCATGTTCTGATTTTTTGTTTTATTCTCAATAAGCAGTGCTTAAATTGGAAAGTTATATCTTTGCAGAATACCTATTCTGTACCTTGAGGAAGACATACATGATTCTTCAATTCTTGAAAGACTTCTGCTTTACTCTTCTTGTCTATTCAATGTTGATAGCATTCCTGGTAGATGCTTCGTTAGAAGAGGAGCTTGATTCTCTCCAGATTGGAGTCCAAAGACATGGGCAGGGGAATCAGGAAGCGATACTTGGGGGCTGCACAAGACTTAGCGCAAAGGTGGAAGAAAGATAGGCTTTAACCCTGGAGAATTCGGGAACCATGGATCAACCTGCTCGCCTTCTGGTATGTCTAGGGATGCAATTGATCCAAGGGTCAACTGGGAGCCAGGACTGCCTTACCATCTTCCGGGTATCAGCTGCCTTCAGTTTAGAGGAAGATAGCTATATAAATTCTTCTTCAATGGAGAGAATAAATTATGTGAGTGAAGAATTCCAAATGATATGCAGGGAACAGAAAGTTTATTTGGCACTTTCTTGAATTTATGAAATGAAACTTTCAATGGCTTTATAGCAGAAGAAGTTTGGTAAATGGAGAAGCAAGATACTGTATATGGATGATCTTGACAAAGATACAGCAGATGGAGTAATTAAGATGCATTGAAATTGCTTCAAGGTACTTATAAGGCTAGAGAGACTACCATGTTAGACCCTATTCTTACAGATAGTTCAAGTCACCATTCTATGGGGTCCAACTGACTTTGGGTCAGAGAGAAAGGGTTCAGCACAACCCGCTTCAAATGGCTCGAGCTTCCAGTGATGAGAAAGGTCTGGTTGAATGTGATAACTAGCATGAGGTTGAATCAGACTTATCTTACAAGGAGTTGTGACGAGAAAGCATCACTAGAGAGAATTTTATTGAATGGCTCTGGAATGCTATAATCATCTTCGGACTTTAATGTTATGGAATGATAATAAGTTTGGCTGGGGTTACTGGAAAGGATTAACATGAGAAGCTCCTCAGAAACATTGTTAGATTGATGGAAAATTTTGGTGCAGATGCTCTGCACATTCATGGTTTTGGAGGTTTGAAGATCCTGTCAATGAGTAGCAACAGATGTGGATAGTTTAACAAAAGAGGCAAGAATGTTTGCTTCGGAGCAAGACTTCAAGGAAGATTTACAATGACTCTTAAATCAGGAAGTAATGGTTCTCATGGAATCTCAACCAATCTGGTCTTCGAAATTTTGGAGCTTGTGCTTTATTTTGGCTTTGATTTCTGGGGAAATTAATCATCGGTATGAGATTTCTGCTTCGCATTCAATGCTTTGGTTTAAATTTCTTTCAGTTGTTATTGTTTCTCCTTTTTGTTTTATCACATCATATCATTGTTTTTCTTTTCTTAAAAAAATTGAAATTCTCGATGATTTCCCACCAAAGCTGCATACTGGGTCTTTCTTTTTTTTTCATGTTAATGGGCATTACTACATGTAATGATGTTTCTAGCTGGTGATCATACAACCGTCATCATTTTCTATTATTCGTTTTGACCACTCATCTTTGATGATGAACATGCTATTGGTTCAAATTCTCATTCCTAAATATCTCTCACCCTATGGAAGTATGTAAAAGTAGGTAATATTAAGATCTGACAAATGCATAGGATGAAGCACGTAGACAAAGGTGGTTATGCATGCTTAAGTTCACAGAAGCGATTTTAGAAAGTGAGTTTTGTGGAATATACACAATAATTTCTCTTTCATATAGTAGTTGTTTGGCCTCCAGCCCCAAAGACCCCTTTTTTGGTCCCATAAAGGAAGAATAAGAATGGATAGAAGAAGAAACATCAATGTCAGTTTTAGTGTAGAAATACCTGAACTAGTATTCTGATTTTCTTGCACCGCACCTTCCCCCCACAGGCCATTCCTTTTTTTCCTTCCCTTTTCATCATCATAAAATGGGTATGCATATGGTTTTTGGGACTGATGAATGGGATTTTATCATGTGTGCTTGAGGCTTTGCTAGTGTATTTATAAGAGAAAATAGAGAACTTTTCAAAGGGAACCTGATATAGAAGAAAAGAAACTAAATCCCTACAAATCCGCTCTTTTGTCACAATATCTTTGAAAGCCAACCTAGTAATGAGTAAAAAATCAATTATACCAATAATGGGTATCCAAGTAAAGAATTTTCTTGAAAAGAAAGGATTCTACACCCATAATAAATATGGCAATGTAGGAGTGTTTGTTTTTGTGGTTGAACTTATTTTTTAAAGTGCTTTTCAAACTGTTTTTTCCTCTAAAAAAGCATTAAATTAATTTTTTGATGTGCCGATGTTGAAAATAAAAAAATCTAAAAAAAAATTATTTTGATGCATTTTCAATTAAAAAACACCTTGTTCCACATTACCAAACACACAATTAGTCACATACCTAACAAGGGTCTCATGGGTTACTGAGATGGCATTTACAAAACTTCTTATTTTTCTAACTAATTCTGATTGAAATTCAAATTTATCTAAATTAAATTTAATAAAATTTTGTTATATGTAGATGAAGTAAGTTAAATATGCTGACTTATGCTTTTTCTTTATAGAGAAGTAAATAAATATGTGGACACTACCCTTTTCACTTGTGTTTTTTTTTTAATGATTTATTATTTGTTTTAAGTCAAGTTTTCCTAAAACTAGGACAAATTGTTGTAGTATATTTTTAGTTTTTAGATTAAATATATGTTTAAAATTATGTTACTATTATTTAAAAACTCAATATAGTATTATAATTTATCACATACATTGAAGTAATTTGTTATTAAAAAAAGAAAAGCTAATCAATTTCAATAAAACTTTATTTCAAAATTTAGAGATATAGAAAATTTAATGATATTTTTTTAAAAGGAAATTTCTTCAAGAAAGAAAAAAAAAAGGAAAAAAAATTGAATGGCAAATTTTCATAAAAAATTACAAATTAGAATCACCACTGTTTTTCCTCTAATGGAATGTATGTTTTTGTAAAGTTATAGAATAATACAAGTAGTAATTGGAAGAAATTAGTTTTTATATGTATTATTGTATTTTAAAATTCATATCATGAAATATACACTCATATATTTGAAGTTGCTGAATTTCTTTAAACATTATCATATTTTTAATTATTGTCCACAAAGAAATTATAAAGGTTAAAGAGAATTAAGATTCAAATATTTTAATTGTACCTACTCATTGCACTACATTTGGACCGTATAATTATTGCCTAAAATAGAAACTATTTAAAAATATGAATAAGTAAGAAACAAAAAATATTTGATTAAAAATAAATTCCACAAAGAATTAGAATAAAAAAGATCGATAAAGCTGTTATAATTTTTTTTTTATTTAATGCAAATTTGTCATGCAAATTCATTTATGACATTCTTTGTCTTCGAGTGACAAACAATTTAAAATATATGATAGATTTCAATACTAATTTGGTATTTTAAATAAGAGTTGTTTCTAGGCATTAATTATTTTTTAAGGTTGTGTGGAGAATCGAAAAAACAGTGATTGGTTTTCATTATATTTAGGGAAAGTTGATTCTGAGCAAATAAAAAAAGAAGAAGAAAAAATCAAATCATGAAAAGAAGAAGAAGAAAGAAACGAAATAAAAGTTGTTTCTAGGTCGACATGTGCTAGGTGAAGGTATTATAGCTTGGCAAGCTAGGTTCATGTGCCTTGGTGGCTAAGGTAGTCTTTATTTTATACTCTTAAAGAAGAGGTCGTCTTGACATGTTTGTCCCTTGAATCTGTGCTCTAACGAATCCCTGATCACTAGAAAACCGAGCTCCTCTGTCAGCCATGGCATTCGAATCACTATTTTTGCACTATTTTTACCTCAAAATCATTCCCACAACCTCCACAAACTCATTAATAACTTCATATTCCATTTTAATCAACTTTAAAACCCAAAAATTGAAACCAAAATTTTGAAACTAATTTGTTTTTGGGTTTAAATCTCCGTTTTTCATGGACCAATGAGTTTTTTGGTGGGAATCAATCAACTAAATGACCAAGGGAAATACAATGACTAGGGGAACTAACCAAAAAAGTGGTGGCCAACACCTTCCTTTCGCCTTTTATCTTGTCCATTTGCACTCCTCTCCCAATGAAAAAAACACTGTAGAATCAAAGTGTAAATATAGCAAAAAGACATGGAAATAAAGGAAACAATATACAAAGACTAACTTCTTAAATACCCTGAAAAATGTATAAAACCTCAAAAAAACCCACTCAGTAACAGTTATTGAACAGTTAAAGAGGCCCTCTTTTAGTTTAGTATCTTATAAATATAAATTTGGAGCAACAATGTTGATGTTGGTAATTTAGCAATATTTTGATCCTAGAGTATTGCTGTGCATATTAGCCTTGTATGCTGATGGACATGGCCACCTGCCACATACCCATTGAATGTGGCTGCCATGTCTCCCACCAATATGTGCTTTGTCTGCAATACCTCTGGTTGCATGGTATGTTTTACCTTGGCAGAATAGCTGAATCACTTTATTATTGCAAGTAGCTAATGCAAATACTGTCTAATGAAGAAGAAACATAGTGATGGCTGATGTATAGGAGTTAGTAAGAGAGGGAACCAAATTCTACTCTTCCCCAGCTTGGAAGCTTAACTGACAAAAAAAACTTGATTTTGTTGTTTTTTTCAAGGTGGTTTAATTCCTCAAGAAATCACTTACAGTAGAATAAGATGAAAATGAAAGTCAAATGAATAACTTCCTATACCCCGAGCACCAGCAGGAAAATAAATTTCTGATGCATGGGATATGGGAAATTAACATTCAAATGCGACTGGAATTTGTCTCAAATTCCTATTTTTAGAGATATTCTCGTGCAATTCATCATTCCTGTGCAGCAAGGACCAGGGTTTATGGAAAGTTTGTGGAATTTAACGTTGATATGATTTTTGTAGAACAAGTATCTGCAGTAAGAACAGGGTGACTCCAATGATGACCATAATTCATACTGTGAGGACTCGAAATCTTAACCATGATTTGTTTCTTGTGTGGCTGAATTGGTAGGTAACTTATAAAGTGATTCATGCGAGATTGTGCTTTGGTGACTCTTTCTACTTGTGGTTTGGAATAAACCAATTGATAGAGATAAAGAATGTCTGTGATTTTTTTTCTTACATAAATGTATTCAGTAATACCGATGATATAGTGAACGGTAAGCATCTCTGTTGTACTTTTGCCAGCATAACCAGTAGTACAAAGCTAGTGGTTCCAAGAACTCTCAAGAGTTCATTTGTTTATGAAGTTATATCCTTGAGATATAGGAGATGTAATGGCTAGGAAAAAAGGACCAGCCAGTGGAGTTAATCAACAATTCTCAGCATGTTTTGGTATGTGGTTTTGCTTAGCCAATTGATTCATGAGATTCACACTATCATTGGAGCATTTTAGTTAAACTTTGTGTGGAAATGCATGCATACACATGCAGCCGCTTTGGTTGGAGAAAGGATAGTTAATGTAGGGATTTTCTAGGTGCAGTATGTGGGACTGGTGGTTAGCATGTTGCTCAGGTGAGTTGGAGGGATTCTCTAAGATGAACCGAGAATGTGCAGTATTAGTTTCAGTAAGGCATGTTTTTTTAATCTTCATGGTCATCAATTTTCTCCAATCAATTTCTTGCTGCTGAAGGGCACAAATTTCTAAGACCTGAAGAGCCAAACTCCCTTGGTAGGATAACAATTCGTTGTTTACATTTTTCTTTTTTCTTCTTTTGCAACTGCTTTTGCA
This sequence comes from Populus euphratica, assembly GCF_000495115.2. Taxonomy (NCBI): domain Eukaryota; kingdom Viridiplantae; phylum Streptophyta; class Magnoliopsida; order Malpighiales; family Salicaceae; genus Populus; species Populus euphratica. Next base: position 4,663,340 of record NW_011499848.1, read on the forward strand.
AACCCCAGCAAGGTCACCTTGCTCAAAATGAGTGCACAGAGTGATTGAGCAAGAAAGACAATTTAGCTTTCTGGACTAATTTTTCTTATCACCCCGTCAGAAATTTTAGGATTTGTTGGAACTTAGTGAATGACTTGTGGGAGTCTATGAGATGGCCTTCTAAGGCATCACAGCTATGGGGACCTACACTAAGGTCCTGCTCTAGTGTCAATTTGCAATGAGTAATTGATTTTACCAGCGATCTAGGCATTAGTCATTACATGACAAGCAACCCTTGATGATACCTCTACTTAGGCAAAACAAAATTGATGACTTACTGCAATCATGTGGCCTCATATGATATATCATGCAAATCATATATCTTGCTTTTATGGCCATAGAATAGTTTTAGTATTTGCTGCTGTGGAAATATATTTATTTTCCCTGCAAGATGCATTTGTTATATCAAATGGTTTCAAATGGTTTTAGTGGATGTTGTAACTTTATGTGTGCCACCAGGGCAACCCAGTGTCTATTTTCTAATTACCAAATGCTATTTCTGTGTATGTATGTGGGGCTCAAGAAAAGACACTGATAGTAAGCATCTTCATCACACTCTGGGTTTTTTTTTCCCTCTATTTTTTTTTTTAATAAAAAAAATCTAAACCAGCAACTCCGAATTCCACTTATTGACCCAAGCCAAAAATTATCACTGCAGATGTACAAAATAGAAAACTCAAATAAGAAAATCTATTGGGATTATTATTGGATCTGACCGAATCTGCTGCTCTTCTCCAAATTAGGAAACTAAATAGAGAAAAGTGGTTCATATATTTTTCTTAGCCATCTGACTTGGGTAAGAAAGTTATGAGCTGGCTACAATTAATATCTCAAATAGAAATAAATGGTATTTTCTTATACAAATGTGAAAGTAGAATTATTACTAGTACAAACAGCAAGGACAGCTAATTTTGTTAAATGCATGATGCAACGGATGCATGCAGCAATGTAATTATTTTTAGAAGCACTTTATCTAAATTATGTGATTTTTTAATTTATTTTATCGTCTAATGATATTTTAAATGAGGGTTGCCTGCAAAATCTACTCATTCCAGAATTACATGTTACTTCATTTTAGCAAAAGCTAAGTGCCTGATACAGTGGATTAGTTTTGCTTATGCAATTGTTACATCAAGAGAATTATTGATTGAGGCAAGCCCTTTTTTCGATTATTTGATTTTCTTTACTTCTCTTTAAGTTATGGTTTAGTGACTTTGTAATTCCGTTCCTACTATATGCAATTGTTTTTGAAAGCAGAATTGCATGTAACAATGTGCCTGTTTGAGTAAATAATTGACCAAAAAACAATGACAATGAAACCCTTTTGTATTATATATTTATCAAAAAACAATGACAATGAAACCCTTTTGAGTAAATAATTGACCAAAAAACAATGACAATGAAATCCTTTTGTATTATATATTTATCAGCCACATGGTCCTTACATTTAATAATCTGCAATGTGGTTGGTGAGTTTATGGTCAAATCAAATGAGATCGTGTCTATTAACGGTCATCGATAACGAGAAACGAATAACTGAACACAGTTACTCCTCTTCTGCATCAGTTGTGATCCTTGCTCAGTTGTGATCCTTGCTCAGTTGTGAAAGTTTTTCAACATGGAAGATCATGCTAAAATGTACTTTATTTTATACATTCACTTTAAATATCTTTAATGTTATTCTGTCATTATAAAGTGTATGTCGACCAATAATTTGTATTGTGATTACTCCCTTTATAATCTCTATTTTTTTTAATGTTTTTCCCCATTACAAAATCAAGCCTGAAACTCTTTCTTTCCACCTCTTCCTCGAAAATAAACAAGTAAAACTCTTTCTCACCCTTCTGTTTGGCTCTCTTTTGTTAATGAAAGCAAAAATGGAGAGAATGAGCAAACAAGGAAAGAAGAGGGAGATAACTCAGGAAGAAATAAAATTCCTGAGCCAACGCCATGTGTCACTCTTCATTCAATTGCATGCTTCTCACTGTCACTTCTACAGCTCACCAATACCTTCCAAACTCTACAAATGCCCACACTCTCCCCTTATAAACTCTCCTTTTGTATACCTATTTTCTCACCCACTCATTTCTGCACTCCTTGGAATTCTATTACCAGGCTTCTTTAGTTTTAGGCAAATAAGTGCACAATTCATTTATGTATGCAACTTTTCCCAATATTTATATGCTATTGTTTTTTTGATTATGCTAAAAATTGCATCGTTGTCATGTTTTAATCCTTTGCTGCCAATGTTTTTAAGTAGAATGTTGAGGCAATAAATAGTTTGCTCAAAAAGAAAAGAAAAGAAAAAGATTTTGTAGTGCTTGAGTTATGACTGTGCTCGCTTTTAGTAGCAATTTCTTTTAAAGAGCATATGCTACAGGTGGAAGCCAATTTCTAGTCCATGGGATTAAAAATGTTTGAGTTCTTAAATGCAAACCTAACAGCTAGATCTGCACTTTCAAACATAATTGTTACTTTACCAGTATCAATACTGATTAGGAGGTATTGATGTTTGAATTCTGTTTTCTTATGTTTGATGTGATTGTAGTCAGTTAATGTATGGGAATAATGCAGAACTTCCTTGGAGCTCTGCTCTGATTTAGTTGCTCTGCCAAGCCTTGTAAGAAGACATATTCAAGGATGTCTCCAACAGCTGGAAAAGGTAAGATGATTGACAGTTTTTGGGGCTTGAACCGCAAAAGGAAAAGTCGTCCATGTGGAAGAAGCGAATCAAACACTTACGGTGTTGTTTCTTTAGCTTCATGTTCATGGGATGCAAATGAGAGCACCACTTCCATTTTGCCACCACGCCCAATAGGAGATGATGGGGTGATTTTTCTTGTTCTTTGGTTTGTTATGAGAAATTTCTTGAGACTCCAATTCTAGTTTGTCTTCTTCTTTTCTTTAAATTAGTTTTGATGTTGGGTATGTTACATAAAAGCCAACGTAGCATAGAGTATATGAGCTAATGTTATCATTTTATTTTTTTCCTGAGCCATGAATTGTATTTGTTTGGTTAGGGTCTCTTCCTGTTAACAATTGGCATTCTTCTCATACTTTTCCTTTTCTTTATCGCACACAATAATGCCCACTGCTCTGGTCTGCCTTTTGTTTTCAGAATTACTATGAGTGTGTGATCTGCGATAATGGTGGTGAATTGCTTTGCTGTGACTTCTGTCCATGCACTTATCACCTCCAGTGCCTTAATCCACCGCTTGAAGTATACACATTTTATGTCTCATTTTTCCCTTTTCCTTTGATCAATGTTCTAATTTTCACAAATACTGATATATGTTATAACTTGTTTATGCTCAAAGTGTACCCCCCCTGGAAGTTGGCAATGTCCAAACTGCTGTAACAAGGCTGATCCTGCGACTCAATTGCTATGTATTGAAAGTTCCAAAGAAAATGTCTCATCTAACAATGCAAAGCTGGCCTTCTCTCATAATTTGTTATCTTCAGACATAACGAAGAAACTAGAGTTGTCAACAGATCTGCCTGCACCTGTAAAGTCAGGATCTCTTGCCCGTGAGGTATCCTTTGCCTTTGATGTTTTTTCAAGCATAATGCAGGTTTTTGTCTGGATTGGCTTCTATGATCAAGGAATTCATCTCACCTCATACTAAGGATAGTTAAAGATTGTCATTGTAATGCCTAGATGTTTTGCAATAAAAGGCTTGGGCATTAAGGGGAGAACAGGGAAGGGGTGACACTATGATGTAAATTTCTCATTATTTACTCTCATTTTTCATTTTGTAGGAGGTACCTAAGTATTTGATGCTATAAGTTATGTATGTATTCAACAATTAACAACATGCTAGAATGATGTTATTCTTCCTAACTTTTCCTTTTATAAGTAGCTGCTGTTTCTTCTACTTCATTTTTTTCTAAGTACGAATCTTGTGTTGCAGAATCTTCCTGCTGGTTCATTGCAATCATTATATGATTTAGCTGAGGCTGGGGATCTAATGGAAAGAACATCCAAGAAATATGCTACTACTAAAGAACAGCTGGTGAATATTTTTGCGGATTGCTATTTCTAGATCTGTTATTTCTTTATTTGTTTATAGGTATTATGCAAGAAGATGAGCTATCTTAGATCGTGTGTTTTTCATTTCTTTGCTCCTTTCTTCCATTTTCTGTTCTAGAATGCTCTCAATCATGATGGTGATGAAAAAGGAACAGAAACTTGTACTAGAGCAAATGAAATAAGAGGAGGAGCGGATACTGATCCAAGTAAATCAACATGGGTTTGTGATTCTCTTGAAATGGTGAAAGGAAATCGTGCAGATAAACCAGTTATCAATACTTCAAGTTTGCTTGATGGCTCAGGCATTCAAGTTTGGTCAGGTGAAAAGGCTGACAGGCTTTCTGAAATTGAAGATCTTAATGCAGTAAGTGTACGTATATTGCATCAATCATTCCCAGGCAACTCAGTGTTAACATCAACTATTTGAGACAAAATCGTTGGAATTCAGAACTTGTTTTATTTTAATGGGAGTGGTTGCATAACCATGTAGGTGAAAATTTGTGACAGTATGAAATCCAAACACCCACTAATTGATATTTGAACCCCACAAAATCAAACCCAAATACATGCTGTTGATTTGTTTAGCATTGTTGAAACAATGAAAGGTTCTCACTAGGCTGCATAGATGCTTATCTGCCGACACAGATGCATATTATTCTGTATTGTGGTGTCATTATATCTTTGTTTTGTCAATACGCTGTCTTATTTGTTTGGTTGTTTATGAGTGAAATGTTTGTCCTTTATCAGCCCTGCAGCAAAATACCAATAGAAGAGAAAGGGGAAATGATGGCATGCCTAGGCCAAGCAACAAATGATAATATTTATCCAGCAAGTGATAATGTGAATGGGTGTGACAAGCTTTTGGTTCTGAGGTAATGAATAATTCATTCCTTCAGATAATCTGCTTTTCTGCTAATTCACAACTTAGAAAGATTTCCACCTCTATAACCAAAACCAAGACCAATCTCTCTCTTCTCATAAAGAGTGCCTTCTTTGAACCCAAGTTTTTAGTTAGAATCAAAATAGGGAAGTAAAAGAATTGATGCTTCGAGTATTTGGTATTGGACATATACTTTGGAACCAAATGAAAAAGGACAGGACATGCTTTGTGTGATAGGGAGTGCTAACAAAAGAAAGTCATGACAGCAACTAAAAAAAGAGGAGGTGCGTAGGTTTGTATTAGATAGCTAGATCAATGGATTCACTAATAGGATGATGTCTTTGGAAATTTTTTGCCAGGGATGTCATGCTGGAAACAACAACGGGTCATTACAAGTCCAAGCGGGTATGTGAAAAACTCATCCTGCAGGCCATTTCTAATTTGTTGAAGAGTATTTATTGACTCTTACTTGACATGATGTCAACGTAGAATATTGGAGGGAGGGAGTTACAGCAGGCATGGCTGCCTGAATATACAGAAGCTGGAAAAGCTCTGAAAGAAAAGGAGTAAGTCTAAACTTCAAATGAGCACAGCTGTGATTAATATATATATATTTTAACAACCTTTTCCTTTAAATAGTGCCAAGTTTCGTGCCAGACAGAAACAGGAGCTTGCTCTGAGGAACAATATTACCATTCTCAGTCCAGCAACCTTTGAACAAGTTGCAGATGCTTGGTCGGACATGGAGCTTGATTCCCTTTGGGTGGGAGTCCGAAGACATGGGCAGGGAAACTGGGAAGCAATGCTCAGGGATCCGTCACTTTTTTTCAAGGGTAAAACTGTAGAACATTTAACACAAAGGTGGATGAAAGAAAGACTTCAAATCTTCAACCTTGAAGAATATGGAAATCCACAGGTCGACAGGCATCAGGTTGCTGGAACTACCTCACTATCATCCAAGGATCAACACTCTTCAGGGGAGGTGAAGATAGATGAACCAACGCTTCTTCTGGGGGGGATTAGTTCGGATGCCATTGCAATCAAGGACTTGAATCAAATTCAGCCGAAGTATTCAACCACAAACAAACAGACAAAGATACCTTCAACTGAAAAACAAATTGTCGAGTCAATTTCCCTTTCCATCGCAAATAATGTTTGATGGTTGGAAGTCAGGAATCAGGACATAGAAATTGGGTTGCTGGGACAAAAAAAAAGCATCATATGCCCAGTTTTTATCTTTTTATTTTTGGTAAATATCAGACAGACAGTTGGCTGAAAGTTGCATCTGAAGAAAGAGTAGTCAATAGGATGTTACCTGGGGAAGGTATTCGGGATTTTCGTCAGGGTTAGCTGCTGCTTTGGTTGTTTTTTCTTGGGCTGATTGGTTTCTTTTATTTTTTTTAACCTGTATAGAGCTAGAAAAACAGAAAGGAAAGAAACAAAAACTTATTTCAATAAACGAATTTCTGTGAACGTAGTATGATTGCTCCTTCCTAGTATGATTTAATACAGATTTTACCTTTCTTTGTCCACCTGTTCTAAATTACCGCTTTCTTGCTCCGGGTCCTTCACCATCTAGGCTCGCTGGCACACTCAAGCAATTTCCTTATTAGTATTATTACTTTCGTCTCATACCAGGCATAGCAGTATATTTTGTTAGTCACTATGTAAAAACTTTCGAGTACGAAACTTTGTTAATATTAATCCAGCATTCCTAGGCAGAATATTCGACAGGCTGCATCATCCTCCTACCCCTCCTCATCTTTCCACCATTGGATCAATGATGTGTTCTTGAGCTTCTGAGGTGAGGACACGCAAGAACTTTACTAGGTCACTGTTACTTTGCTTTAGAAGGTGCCGGAATCAACACATTCAGAGACGATAATGAACTCTGAACTACGAAGAGGAGAAGAAATCTCATCCGAACTGATACATGCAATCCAAAAGTCTAGAATTTCAATCATCGTATTCTCAAGACACTATGCGGCTTCAAGATGGTGTCTTGATAGACTAGTGAAAATCATGTAATGTCGGAGAAGCTCTTGACAATTGGTTTTGCCTATATTCTATGATGTTGATCCATCAGATGTACGGGGCCAGAAGGGCAGTTTTGAAGAGGCGTTTACTAAACATGAGCTACGTTACAGTGTTGGATACAAACAGGGTGGAAAAATGGGAAGCGGCATTGACAGAAGCAGCCAGTGTGGCGGGCTGGGATTTGAGGAGCGTTGCAGATGGGTAAGTCAAGCCAGATCCTTTGGGTGGAAGTGTATGATAATGCTGACATTGTTTAGCCTCAACAATTTAGCTCAATTCTTAGTTGTTGTATGTGCAATATGATATCAGAACTATTATATTACCCCTATTCTTATTATTAACTAAAACTAAGTATGGTTTCACTATAACTTCGTCCTTACTTATCATGAACGAATTTTTTGCCTTGAAATGCTTCGATTTACTACAAATTTTAAACATTTTTTTGTTTGCAAATCTTGTATACTTAGATCATTAAAGCTATAAGTTTGTGAAAATATTTTGAAACATAATCTGTGTTACAACAAGGTCCTCAATATTAAGTGGAGGAGATTTCGGTTTTTAATTTTTTTTTTTTAAAGGGTCGAAGGCTCGACTTGTCCAGCCTAGGAGCACGGCCTGGTTACCATCAGGCCCATATGTGCAGGTCTAGCAGCATTCGATTAAATTTCTACTTTATTTTTATTTTTTTAATTTTCTCAATATCAATATTTTTCAAATAATTAATGATTTTTTCCCTAAATTTCCACAATAAAAATTAATTAATTTTATATACATAATTTTATATTTTTTTAATTATATAACATCGAAACAGAGTTGATACAACACTGATTTTCTTGTATATAATAATTGAGGCTTAGTGAGTGATAATTGATTAGTCTAAGATACAAATTTAAGAATACTTATTGAAAATAACACTTAATACAAAACCAATTGTTTTCCTTAAAAAAAATATATCAGTACTAATTATGGAAAGATTGCCTGATTTGTCAAGCTGTTATGAATTTCTGTTATTAATGGTCTGTAACTGCCACAACCTAAATGAGTCCCAAAAAATGGATTTATTCAACAACCTACTCTGCAACTGTCCATATAATAAGTAAAAAAACTGAAAAAAAAAATTGTTAAAAAAAAATTAGTTTTGTTAATTTTTTTATAAAAACCGAATCTAACAAAAAAAAAATAATAATAACCCCCTGTATCAGAGTTCAAAGGCATCACACCACAGATTCTCTCTCTCCCTGCACGCACACAAATACACAGCAAATATAAATACGGATGCATATGTTTCTAATACGCTAAAATGTCATTCGCAGGTACAGGAACGGATAATGAAGGGTGTAGGTGGTTTTTTTCCTTATGGGAATGAGATTCCGAACAACTTCATGCATTAAGAATGAGGGTCCTTCAGTACATTTTGATGCATCTCAACTTGATGGTGATGATTTGTTGGGCGTTCTGCTTACTCCTCCTAACGTGATGACTGATGATTATCTTGAAGATTTTAGTGTCAGATTCGTTGAATATTCTAGATATTAGGAGGGATAATTCTAGTTATTCCAGTGGTGCAGGGAGATAACATTTGGAAGGGATCACTGTTCAACGAGTACATCAACCTGGGCAGTGAGGATAAGGTGAAGAATGAAATAGACTTTCATGATCATGTCACTGAATAAGACGGGGGTCTCTCTAGCATTCGCAAAAGATATGTATGCCAATGACTACACAGTCGATGATGAGTCAATAGAAGAAGAGACAGGGCTTGAGTAGAAGAGAGGTCTTAGTATAAAAGAAATGAGCCCTGATGATGGGGCATAGCTGGATAGAGATAATTGGAATTTGAAGCATAATATGCAAGTTAAAATATAAATAATCATCTTTAATCATATGCAGTTTGCTTAGACAGTTACTATGGGTAAATGATGTTGGAGGGGGGCTCGAGCTTTGGCTCCTAATGCCCTGTTATTGGAATTGTAAGATGGAGCGGAACATAATATAAGATTGTTCGTTACTCAATCCAGTGTATCGGAAACCAGAAAAAGGACAGGAGCTACAGCTAGCCTTTCTTCTCCCTAATGCTTGGATCTGCCCTCGTATTTTCTAATGTAAATGAGTGAAGAAAATAAACTTTTCACTCATTTCATTGCTCTTCTATAACAGCAGTAATATCCATCACTCGGCACAATTTGAACGATGGCGTCACTTCACTGGTCAGCTTACAGGATGGTGCAATTTCCAGGATCCCTATGAAGGCAAAGATGAACTCAATCAGTAATATAGAAAAAATGAGATTCCTCCACTTGCAGATGCGCAAATGAGCAGGAAGTACCTCTTCAAGTCTTCATAATTGCTCAAAGCTTGCTCGAATTTAAGCCAAAGGGGACCGGTCTCTTGATGGTTCACGTTCTTGGGCCCAGAAAGATAAGCTGGAACGACAAACTGTGGAGTTCTTTCCCTGTTTAACAAGTTACAACAATTAGTGGATGGGACACAATCTATCACGAAGGATTACTCAATACGAGACCAGCTAAAATTCAGATTTCATGGTTATCGAACTCACCTCCCTTCATATTCCGATAACCAGGCCAAATAGGCTGCACCAAAGTACATAGACACAAATGGCTTGGTCAGATCACCAGCGGAATCTAATCTATAAGCCCTGTAACCCAATTCCCTGCGTGCAAAGAGAAATAACAAGCACATTTTAGCGATGGTCTTAAGGAAAAAATAGAAAACCAGACACCAATGAAAAGGTCTATCTCAAAAATACATTGTATATATTTGGCGCTGGGAGCCTTAAATAGTTCTACACTCAAAATACATACGTATTTTGTTAAAACTCGATCGCAATAGGTATTGTTTGAATAAAAAGATTCCACTTTCATAAGAACCAAATTGTTTAGGAAAAATGAGAGCAGGCTCCATGGAACAGCCTCGGCAATCAATCAAAAAGCAGCATCCAATCTTGTTTAATTTGTTTTTATCAAAAAGTCAAATGCATGTGTAAATTTTTATAAAAAAAAGGGCATATGTTACCACCTTATAACCTAGAATTTCAAAAATTTATTCCAGTATTTGCGTACATGTATAGCCAGAAAGCTGTAGAGTAGTCGATTCCCATTAATCCGATTCGCGGTCCAACCCCATTCACAAAACGCATGCTCACCATCTCAGCAAGAGCACAAATGACTGACTGCAGAAAATAGGTATCAAAGAAGAAGAGCAGGGGACAAGTTCACGAAAAATGGAAATTTAGGCAAGGATAGAATGTTCAAGAACTGAAACAAACCATAATAGAAATGAGAATATTTAATAACCTTGTAAACCACTCAAATCACACGAGAATTTTCAAATCTGGTTAGGAAAGCAAGATTTGCTACCTTAGCAGATCAGTTTTATCTAATACTATATCCCCAAGGAATAAAATCTCAGGCAAAACCACTGCTGTTAGGTCAAACCTAAGCAAAAATCACATTTTGAGCACAAGCTTGTAACTTTATCCATTGTTTCCAAGAAACTGAAGCAAAAGAGAAGACAGACGTGTGATTTAAGATCATATATCCACTCCCGCCATCTTATTGGTCAGGAAAAAAAATAGTTTACTCCATTTCTCTTCTTTAAAGACCCTTATAGAGCAATACTGGACAAAGTATTTGCTGTTAATCTGAAAATGAGTTCAAACATTTTTAGTGGAGCTTATATGCTGTAAAGTAGCACATGACATAAGAGTCAACCTAGTCGTAAGATGCCAGTTCTCCAATAGATATCAGCCTTGCCATCTATCTGAACTGGATTTTCTTAATTATTTTGCGACTTTGGATGCGTCAAATCTACATGACACAAATGCCTCAGCAGGAGGGACAGATTGCATGTACCGTCATTTAGGTTTCGCTAGAGCCTCCAACAGAAAAGGAGTCATTTCCTAACACAAACTCGTATCACAATAACTAGCAAATGAATGTGGGATCATCCTCTCTGCCAGGTGGCAGAAGTGAATAACTACTGGTAAATGCCTCTAAGAATTGGAAATAAAAGAGAAGAACAGAAACACAGAAAAGAAAAGGAAATATGAATTGGCCACATGGTAGCATATTTTTACATAAAAAAGGAACTTTTACTAGCTAGGATATATACTCACAGGTTTAACTCCCCTTGTACTAAAGTATTTTGAAAGAATTATGTCTGCAACTGCCTGCATGAAGTCAGTATTGGTGACAGATCATAAATGGCGTATTTCATGTTCATAAAAGGTTATTTTAAGTTAATATGTAAGAGAAGCTTTCATCAATGATATGATATGATACTTTTAATATCACAACCATACAGATGGTATGTAACATGAAAGCTCCGTGCTCTATCAGGTTATCTGCGAATTTTTGGTTTTAGGCCCCTGCTGTGCTAGAGGCCAATATGCTAAAGTGATTAGCATTCCATACAAGAATAATGGAAGTTACTTGAAGGTAAGATTATTATCTTATAGCAATAATTTATAGGAATTTTCACGTCTTTATTCATACCTTCATTTCTACCCGAGATAGATATGGTTTCATGTCCTTGTCATGTGAAAAGCGCACCTTTCCTCTTTTTTCTCCAGATTTCGTCCACTCTTTTGCAACTTCAGAACGACTCCACATCTCTTGCATTTCTTCTGGGGAAGCTTTAGAGTCCCAATATATATAATCAACACCTGTTTCCTCCAAGCAGCAACAGGTAAATTAGCATCTAAATGAAACCAAAATATCTTTTAAGAAATAACTTGGAAAAGAGGAGAGCTTGGCCCCATTCAGGGTAGTCGATTGATAGTGTCTATAATTAAGAGAATAAGTTTTATAGCATATTGGCGTGATCTCTACTCAAGATGTATCTTTCCATGTGACTTCATAACAACAAAAATACCATCTTATGTTCAATTACACCATCATGTCAACTAAAACGATATTGACCAAGTCAACTGCAATAGTAATTGTTCTGAGCTTGTCAAGTTCATATGCTCCACTAGAGAAATACGTTCTTGTTATTGAGTAATTATATGCTCTAAAAAATATCACAAACTTGTGAGGTAAATCAAATTCAAAAGAGAAAAGTGACAACCATGCATATGAAGACTGGAAAATATCACAAGACCTTTAATACATTTGGTAAGTGAATGTTTACACTTATTTTCTTTTCCTGAGTAATTGTATATTCTGTAAGCAAAAATCTATACAAAAAATACTTTCTCTGAGGCATAATCACCCATGAAGGTTCTGAATGGGCAATTTCTTTAGTAGCCTAAAGATTAATATAAGGATCACAAGGCTACTAAATTACATGCTTCTGTAGGAAAAATTGTTAGGATTTTGAATACCCCTAGTACAATCACCTAAAAAGTTTAGCTTGAATTGCGTTTGACCTTGTTTTGTTATTCAAACAAGATTCTGGCACATTGGCAGTAGATTCATAGTCATTCAATTAGATGAGAACTGAGAAGTTGTTGAGCCTAATCCAAGCTTTATGAAGACACTGAATGCAATTGCAAGTAATCTTAAGTGGTGAAAGTACAACCTGTTTTTTCTGAAGAAGGTGCATTTGTATTTTGTGCAGTAGGTGCAGCTTGAGCAGTTGAAGAATGAGCATTGTTTACTGAAGGACCTTCATCGACAAATCTTCTGCATAACAACAATACAGTTCACACAAAATCAGATATAATGTATCTATTCTTTTAAAATGTTACATTGGATCCTGCTTTTTAAAATTAGTAACAGTCATGGTATTGCAACCTTTTTCACAAGTCAGGGTTGATTCAGTGATTTGTAACCACAAGCCTCGGGAGCAGCAAACTAGGATCTACAAGGAATGACTATAAATAGTGTTGGGCTACAAGTTACGAACAGAAAATGCAGGTACTGCTGTTCCTGAGTGTAGGTGGCGGAGGACTCGTGTCATATTAAATGGACTACGGTGGTGATAGAAGTCAAATAACGAAGGCCAAAATCGCCACATGCATTTGTGTGAAAGTGTTACATAAAACTGCCAAGGCACGGGCGTGGAACAACCTTTTGAGCAAAAAACCTGTAAGGTTATTTCAAATAATGCATCTAGGCCAAACATCAAATTTATCTTGCTAATGCAATTGCAAAATTTATCTTGTTACTGTTTTATTTAGTTAGCGTGAAGTATGAGTTACAATAAAAAAATGTAAAACAGAGGAAGCTAAAGTTTTTTCATAATCCTGCAACTACTTTGAGATTGCATTATTTGCAGAACCATTCAATACAGTTGCACAGTTCCCGATATGTTTCAAGGATCTTCACAATTTAGATAAATAGAATTGACAAAACAAACAGAAATTCATATAGAAAATTGTGGGGAAAACACAAATTTGCCAAATATCAAAAAGGAAAAGGAGATCTTCAGACAACTCCAAGCAAGGACTTTGTAGCAAGTTCAGAAAAAACAAAGAGTTCTCAAGCAGATGAGTGTGTTTGGATTTCCAATTCACCTTTTGAAATTGTTTGAAAAACAATTTTGGAACTACTAGGACAGAGTCAAGTGAGAAGAAATAAAAGATAATAAATAAAGGGGTGGAAAAGAAAAGGAGAAATGCAGGGCTTATATCATCAAGCAGTACGCAAAAAAAAGTACCTGGATGGGAGACTTTCTTTGACTGAAAGGTACTGTTTCCAATATCGCAAAGTTGATTTGTGAGTTGCTTTTGTAGTACCACCATTATACGCCCTAACTACGAACTCTTCGCTTCTTTCTCTGCAAAAGACCTTGAAAGTTAAATTTCTAAATTAATTAAACTCAAAATAGAAGCTTTGTCAATCACAATACAACGTTTGCTTCAATACAAATAAATATGGATAGAGCCAAAAAAAGCAGGAATAATCAATTGAACCAATGGTGTCTCTGATCGATAACTTACACTTCTTCGAAGTTCGATAACCATTTAATATAAGCAGCACCAAAATAGACGCTAACAAAAGGTCGATATAGAATGTCTGGATTCCCTTCTACTTCATATGCCTGATAACCTAAGTCCCTGCAGCACGATGCAGTTATAACTTCAGCAAGCCAAAATAAAACCAGAAGAAAAGGAGATGGTTATTAAGGAGCTCAAAAAAATCAGAACATGTATTTGGTACCTGACCAGCCACTCTGCTGTTTTTGGTAAAATCTGCATGATGCCCAGGGCTGTCTCCTTAGTTTTCTTATCATACCACCGTGTAGAGAGGGGCTGTCTATCACTTGCAAGTTCAGCTACAGCACATATCATGTCCTGCAGATACGGGGAATGGATGCAAAATAGAACCGAGCAGTTAGCTTCTTAAAGCTTAATTACTCGTTAACATTGCTAAAGTGTAGTTACGAGGTCACACAATTCTTCCCGGAACCAAAAGTTTGTTCAAGAACAATTCAGAAAGCAGTAGGCGGATAACTAAGGTGTTGGTTTCTGCTTTTCTATCCCAGGAAAAGCGACAAGAAGAAACAAAAGGTTAACTGAATTTGCAGCAATTGAAACAGAAGATATGATTCACTCAACATTTGGTCCATTGACATCATATTTTAAGGATGATTGGAATAGAATAGAACAGAAAATAGATATCAATGATGGCTTTTTCAGTTGAACCAACCAATCTTAACACCCAGGATGATATATGACCAAGCCATGTCCATGTGTCAGTAGCTTTGTGTGGAAGCTATTTACTTTCTTTATCATGCTACAAGCTATAAAAGTGATGCAGGCATAGCGTAAAAAGGGTGTGAAGGTCAGGACACTTCTCTTCGGTTACTATTTACATGAATTTGAGTTATGAGGCCAGTCCATTTGCATAATGTAATTCAGGATAGCTGGCTTCTCTGTGTCTCAGACCAACGAGCTGGGTCCCAAGTTGATGGTTTTCATGAAGACTTTTGCCAATTAGCGGATTTATAAGTTGTTTCGGTCAGTATATTGGTAACCATTTCCCGCCTTTAACCTCTTTCTGAGCAATTAGAGTTAAAAAAAGTAGTTGATGAGGGCATACCGGCTGTATCTGTGAATCAAAATGTCTTCGGACAATGATATCAGCTACAGCCTGAAGGAATACAAAAAAATGCAAGGTCCGATTAGATGACAAGATAAGGAGCATATGGCTTGCATCTAAGAACCCATCAAATCCAAACTTGTCTGCTTCAAATTCTTGAGAAGTAAAAGACAAGAAAGGCAGCAGGTAAGATTTGCAGCGCAGAGGAATAGGCAACTTTGTTTCAAGCCCCCCAAGATTTATAAAGATGAAAGGAAATTGTCATTATGGTACTACTTGAATTGATTACTTCGTTAGCAAGTGGATTGCATAATTTTATACGTGTCAATTTGATGAATACATTACAAAGCAGCTACAGTTGTCTTTGAAGCAGATGAAGGATTGTTTTACCTTCATCTCAGTCTGCGTCAAATAAGGCTCTCCATCGGGATCCCGTGAAAGGTGAACTTTATTTCCTTTAGTCTCTCCAGCATCTAACCATTCAGTGCTAACTTCAGGTTCCTGCCACATTGCTTCCATGTCCTGGACATCAACGCAGTCATTCCAATAATCAAAGCTGGTGGCCATCCTGGAGCCCTTGTGCTAAGATGGCATCTATCAACAAAGAGAGTTTCAAGGTGCAATTATTACATCAAAAGAAAATGTGTTGATGAATTTGAAAAATTCTCTGTGTAAAAGGCAGTAGCTGCTGTGCTGGAGCTCGAGCTTCCGAAAAGGAAGGAACATATGTAAATAACAAGAAAAAGTTCGTAATTCTGTCGTTGTTAGATTATTTCTGGCAACCTTGATTTCCAAACTTGCAGGAAATACAAGTATAACGTCGTAGCATGACCTCAAAACAAAGCTCCACTTAACAGAAAAAGATCTAAGAAGCAGGTTGCAGCTTAGTTTTTAAGGTATCTAGAAATGCCAAAAACATTAGAAACACCTCACCCCAGAAATGGAGAAACGAAAATTGATTGGAGAACTTGACATGCGATAAGGCTTGTAGAATTCCGATTCCAGTGGCATAAAAATAACTAATACGCATCAGTGAAGGCAATATCAATAACATGTAAGTCTAGCATTTAGTTCATCAATCTATTCTTTTGAATATAACCAGACGTTTATCTGGCATTTGAAAGCTAATTCAACAAAGAAAAATAGATGAAGTTCCGGTACAGTGAAATGTGTGAACAGAAAATGCTGGGGAAAGAAATAGCCATCCAGTGCCCCAACATTATGATACGCTTTACAGCAAGTAGAGTCATATGTGTATTTAGCATTGTTTTCACATTCTAAATAGGCAAGAAATGTGGACAAGCCAAGGAATTTTTTTTAAGAAAAAAAAAAAAGTCTCCTTGGGCAATTCCCAAACCAAATTGGCAAAAAAATAGTGCTTTTTCACTAGATATATCAACTATTCAAAGACCTAACGACCACAATGTCGCCAAACGAAATTTCAAATAGAATATTTAAGGCCTAACGGCACACGAGGAGAAGAAACAACGAATCCTCATCTTTGAAATCAGACATAAACTAACAACAAAGACAATGTTGCATTGCCTGTGATGAAAAGAATTGAGGTGCATTAATTGGAAGTGCATTTCCATTTATTTGGAATTGTTCCATTTCCCTTTCTTTCTTTTTTTCTAATGTAATTCAAAACAAAACGGTCCCCTTACATTTCCTGCAACTATCTAACAAGTCGTTGCAATTAGCCAATAAAGTTATAGCCATTTACATTTATAATAGATTAAAACAGCACCTCAATGCAAATTATGTATTCTTAAATTTCATACAACTTTCAAAATTCCACATAATGTGAATAAAAAATAGCAAAATCTCCGATCCATATATATATATATATATATATATGACAGGCGAAGAGAGAAGGGAAAAAAATTCAAGATTACGAAATGAGAATAACAGAAAGAAAAGAACCCAGAAAATGAAACACGCCCTTATATCCATCATTCACGATGAGATCACAATGGAGGGAGAGAGACAAATATTAATTATACGTACAAGCTGGCTCAAAGTCAGAGGCCCTCTTTCTCTTGTGTTCAGGAAGAACAAAGAGAATGGAAAAGAAATCTACCTGGAGATGTTAATTTCTTCTCCCTTT
The DNA here is from genome assembly GCF_000495115.2 of Populus euphratica. Lineage (NCBI taxonomy): Eukaryota > Viridiplantae > Streptophyta > Magnoliopsida > Malpighiales > Salicaceae > Populus > Populus euphratica. The sequence goes on from NW_011499848.1 coordinate 4,680,439, forward strand.
GTTTTTGTTTTGGAACGGAAAGTAAAAGGGAACGGCGAAAAAAAAGAAAAGAAGAGAGAAGAGAAGATCAAAAGAGGGTATGTAAAGACTAGGGGAGGACCAATGTCGACGGGAACTTATCCATCCCTAAATATATATATAGCCTTCTCTGTCACCCTCTCGTTTTTGTGTCTCTGTGTGTGTTGGACGTTTTTTTTTTTTGTCCTTTTGGCTGGCCAGATAATTGCAGTTGTGTTTCGTAGCCTGCAGAGGAGGTGATTCTTGAGAGAAGGACACTTGGCAATAGCCACCTTGTTTTCTCTCTCTTTCTGCGTGTGTTGACACTTGGCAATTAAATGTGTGGGGTTCACATAAATTATCCATAGTACTCTCCTTGTTGAAAAAAAAAATAATTATTACTTGCGTGATATTAATTTCTTTTACAGTTTTAAAGAGTATCTCCGACGTGGCATGTTTATTATAATTTATTAATTTCAATAATTAAATTCAAGAAAACATGCATTATTTTGCAACAAAAAAAAAAATTGGCCATCATGCGCTGGTTCATGTAAAATGAAACCCGGTAGAAGCCATGAACAAATAAACACGTGTAAAGTTTTGATTTGAAGGAGAATTAAGAGAAGAAGAATGAAAAAGCGTTACCATTCTTTACAGTCTATCAAATGAAAATACTCTTTTTCTTATGAAGATAAATATTTTACAATAACAACATAGATTATTATTGTTGTTATTAAATTAATTATTAATATTAGCTTGAAGGGTATGGCAACATCATGCTCATAAGGTATTATTTATTAAAATAATTTTTTTATTATTTTTATTAATCTATATTTTTAAATTTATTATTTAATATTATATTATTAATAAGAATACTTTGATTTTTTTTATTATATTACATAAATGTCTCTTGAATTTATTTTTTTCAGTTTTAATTTTTAGTATTAAATTTATTGGAAGTGAGAATTTGTATTTTTTATATAAATTTACTTTGATCTTATAACCTAAATTACAAGTTTAATAGATTAATTTAGTTTTTTCATAATTTTTTTTAATTTTATCATTTATTATTGAATTGATTGAAAATTAAAATATATAAAAAAATAAATTTTTTTTATAGAATTATCCTGGTATCATAATAATACGGATCATAATTTTGATAGATTAACACTTTTTAATGTAATATTTTTTTAATTAGTATTTTTTAAAATTTTTTTATATAGAGTTATTTTAATCTTATGACTTGAATAATAAATTTGGTAAGTTAACTGATTTGACTTAGTTTATTTTTTTATTAATTTGTTTTAATTTCACCCCAACAACACTATCTTCTTCTTTTTCTTTTTTATTCAATTTTTATTTTTAATTTTAAAATTCAATGTTAGATTGTTTGGAATTTGAGTTTTGTGATTTTTTTCAACTTATTTTTTTAAGTTATCTTTATCTCATTAATTTAACTTTTTTTTTAATTTCAAACTTTAATATTGAATTTGCTAAAAATAAAATTTTATATTTTTATATTTTTTATAAAATTATCTTGTTTTTATAACCTAAATTGTTGGTTTGATAAATTAATCTAAATTAATAAAAAAAAACTTTCATTTTAAAAAAATAATCCATCAAACAACACAGCACATCTCGATAATCTAGTGAATCCTATAGCAGTTAAAGGGCATGAGATTTTCATAAAGTGTTGAGGTTCAAATCCCGAAAGAAGCAGAACGGGGGTTTAGAACCTGTGAAGGTGTATCTTACCATGGAGGCTAATTCCCATTAGATCTTCCATCGAACCAAAAAATTTAGCAAGTCTTTAGTAATCACAGCCTCGAATGGAATACCCTTTTTTTCCCTGGGCTTGTTTCTCCTTCTCCTTCTTTCTTTTTTTTGTAAGAAATCAGGTATAATATTTCGTATAGAAATTTCTCTGGTGCTAAGGGAATATCCATCACTCCATATTCCATCTTAAATTTGATGTGTTTATATTTTTAGTTTAAGAAAAACAATACAAAGAAATCAAAATAGAATTCAAATTAATTTTAATATATTATTATCAATCAATACATATAAATTTAAATAAATAAAATTAAAATTGATCAGTATTCTTGAAATACTAGAGATATTTCTTATTTTTTTATAATCCACAAGTTATCGTATTCCATCTTAAATTTAATGTTTGATATTTTTAGGTAAACAAAAACAATATACAGGAATTAAACTAAAATTCATGTTAATTTTAACATATAATTATCAATGAACATACACAAACTTAAATAAATAAAACATAAAATAATAGATATTCATGAAATACCGGAGATGTTCCTCATTTCCTCCTGTAATGCAAACGATGACAATCAAGATAAGGCGGAGGCGACACAGTCTGGGCTTTTTTATTGGGCCATAACCCTGAAAACCTCTGAGCTTCAGTACGAGGAACACCAACAGGCTTTTTTATCTTTCTTTTTTTTCTTTTAACATCGACAAGAAGCATCAGGGATCCCGATTGGCTGCTACAACTTCCACGTTCACAATTCACAAAATTAAGAGACAGTTAATTTTATAAATACATAAAATATACAGATGAGAAACACGTTATATTCCAGAGTAACGAAGCCAGTGCCAGGGTAGGTGGTTCAGCCGTCGAAGTAGGAGGGTAGGTGGATCTCCGGTGTGTTTTTTTTCTGGACGACCACGTGTTGAAAGGAATAGGATTTGCTCCCAGCTACCCACGTACAGACAGACGGACCCACTCTCCCATGGAAATGGAAAGAGGGACACCGACACCTCATGCCTTGGCTTTACGCGACCCTCTTCGTGGATCCTATTCCGGTCTATTCCGTCCCCACTTCGAATCAAACGGCCACGTCGTGCGGTGCATTCTGCCATGTTCTTAAATAGTCATCCGTAAATTTCACAGAGAATTTTTTGTCCCAATACAAAACATTTTATATAAATTATATTTTCATTATAAGATTAAAACATTTGGTTTGTAGATTTTGAGTTTATTCCTCCATTGGCATTTGTGTGCCCTCGGCATAAATTTTAGAAAAACCCAGCATATTCAGCACATGACGCCCTGCCATTGTTGTCTAGTGGCAAGGCGACAAAAAGTCCTTGCACTTTAGCATGAATAAACTTATTCATAAATTAGTAGATATAGAATGTTAAATACAGCCGTGGCTGTGCAATTTTAGACCGGTGATCAGGTGCATGTAGACATGAATTGTCCAAATCAACGCAATCATTATTGCACCTTAGAAGGAGTCAAATTGGATTTGATTTGCCAAATGTGTCAACTTTTATATGGTGTATTTTTTTTTTAAAATTATTTTTATTTATAAATATATTTAATTTTTAACATCAATATATAAAAAAATTAATTTTAAATAAAAAAAAACCTTAAAATATAAGTTTCACCACGATCCCGAACAGCCTCTCAAAGTATTTATAAGTGAATGGATGTGGTAACAGGTAATAACAGTATATGCTGGGAGTAATTTTTACCGTGCCTTCCAGTCAGTTTAAAGTCGTTTAACCGGATGTTTGCAGTCCCGTTCACCAAGGAGCGAACACGGGTTACTCTCTCCCGCCACGCACCGGCGGCCGGATCCTAGAAGAGATAGAGAGGTCAGCAGCCCAGAGTTTTTACGTAACTTCACATTTTGATCTTTATACCTTTAAACGTTACGGTGTAATTTCTAATGTTAAGAAATTTCATGTAATTAAATCCTTTTATTTAAACAACACGACCCTACACTGGTCCGTCCTTGATTTTTAAGAATGAGTTTTATGTTTATTCTATGGTTAAATTCCCAGAATCACTCAACAAATCAATATATAAGATGGAAGAGAACAAAGGTTTGAAATCGTTCTTGCTATGAATTTTTAATGTGCTGACATATTTTTCTGACTTTTTTATAAAAAAATCTATATTGTTCGTATAGTATACGAATGGTTTTATAATGAAAAACTCATATTATAAATAAATTGCATCAATGAACAATACTATATTACTCTTCCTTTCTTCTTCCCCAGGGCTTTACGCAGAATCCATCCTTCCCTCCTCTGGGTTCAAAAAACCTTTAAATTTAGCGAGTCCATAAAGAGATTGTTTATTTTTATTCTTATTCTTATTTGATTGAAACCAACCCCTTCAAGATTTATATGTCGCATTAGTTTTTAAGAAACATCTCACACCGTGCAACGTATCATTGTTAACACATTATTTGAGAACACGATGCAAAAATTGTATTTTTAAAAAATTAATTTTTTTTTATTTTTTATTAAAATTTAATATATTTTGAATTATTTTAATATGCTGATATCAAAAATAATTTTTAAAAAATAACTATAATTATACTATTAAATATGCTCTAAAATGTGAAGTGAACTGATTAGATGCTTATAATGTTTTTTCGCTGTAAAGTGGTTACGAAAATTTTTTAGTTCAACTGTTGTTTTTCAGCAACTTTTCAACTTTTTTTCTGCGACATGAACTCATGTTCTTCCATGAATAAGGAATGTTTTCTCGTATAAATATTGCTATATATTTTCAGTCCAATTATCAATTCAGGACTAATGTAGAAAAATTTAGTTTCTTATAAACAACTTCGAACTGACCACTTCGACTATGCAATTATTTTTTTCATCTCAACATGTATCCTCTTCCTCCCCATAATGTCCTCGTTAAATTCCTAACCAATTTAATACAACCTTTTCTATAGCAAATTGCTACGTATATAGATAAAAACATTTCACACCGTTTTCTTACATATTTACGGCTAGTTTTTCCATGCAATAGCATCACTTCCAATTCAATATTCTGTTTGAGACAGCCGGTTGACCAAGATCCTGTTTAAATTTAATTTTTTAATTGTTTTGGTGTAAAAAATATTTTTTTAATATATTTATAAATAAAAAACAATTTAACAAACAATTGTTACTATCCATCTAACCACGCTAAATTAAAAGTACGGTAGATTGGAAGGAGTGGATGGTGATTATCATTCATTAGGGGCTTGAGCTAAAAAAAAATAGAAGAAAAGGAAGAAGAATATTTACAAAGATAAAATGTGCTAGGTCCCGAGTTAGTCAAGGCACGAGTGATGCCTGTCTCTGAATTGTTTAATTCATATGGTTTTTTTAAAGAAAATTGGAGATACAAAATATGCTAGATTTCATCCGAATCAAGGTTAGTATTTGTCAACGATACACATATTCACTTGAAAATCATGTGTGTTTTAGGATCATTTAATGTCGTGTGTAATTTAAATTCGTATATAAAACTTTTTTTTAAATACCATGTATATTTCATAAATTAAACAACATTACTTTAAAATTAAAACACTTTACCTTATTTATAACTTGCAAAGTTGAAATTCGAAGTGTATTTATCTTTATGATACCTAGTGATACAGTAATACTTTAAAAACTTGTTTATTTTTATATTTTAAAAGTTTTTTTAATAAAGTTATTTTTATATTTTAAAAGTATTTTTAATAAAATATTTTTTTTATTGTTTTGATATATTAATATAAAAAATATTTTTTAAAAAATAAAAAAAATATTTTAAAAAATTTATTTAAATAATTAATTTTTGAAAAACAATTATTATCAAAATTAGTAGCATTTTAAAATATCGTGTACATTTGATATTGATCACGAGACATGTAAATAGAACATCTCTCAATGGCGATACAATCCTTTGGAGGGTTGCCACGTTGGGGTCTACTGAGTTGAAATATCATCAAGAGGTAAGTGTTTTTGGCCTCCTTCTACATCCTGCCGACAACTTTATTCTTTTTTATTTTTTTCAACGAGAAAATGTTCTCCCCCTTCATGAATACCAATATTGAATTATTAAAGGGGCGAAAGTAAATTAAAGTCGCTCAGCATCCTCTTTCAAATAATAGCTGATATTTACCTAATTATCCCAGTTCAATGAAAGAAATATATACAATACTGAGATATAGAATTTCAATTAATCAAATAGGAAATGATTTAAGTATTTTAACACAATTTCAAAATTATTTAAAAAAAACTATTGCTCCTTCCCTCTTTGTGTTTATATTTATCTACTGTGCTTTGTTATTATACTCTATTGTGTTTTTTTTTTTATAATATTTTTATGTTTTAATATGTATTAAAAAAATTAGATTTTAAAACAGGAAAAGAAACAGAAAGGAAAAAAACTGGCCCAGACTGGCTGACGTGGCTTTCGAGGACCTGGCCAGGGTTTCTCAGCTCCGAAAGTACACGACAAACTCGCCCCCGTGTTTCACACAGTTGCAATCCCCTAATGATAGTTGTTCAAGCTCTGTCTCCGTACAAACATTTTCACGGAATTTGGGTCGAGCTCTGTTTTTTCTAGTTTTACATGTCTATTGTAAAGAATACCAAAACCATGACTTAAAATAAATTTATGCTCTTCGAAAATCTTATTTAAAAAAAAAATGAATAAATAAACACTCTCCATACTCATCTTCATGCTCTTTAATTTTTTTAGTGTATATTTAAATTATATTTTTATTTAAAAATATATTATAATAATAATTTTTTATTTTTTAAAATTTATTTTTGACACCAATAAATAAAAATAATAAAATTATTATCAATTTTTTTTTGAAATAAATTCTTTTAAAAAATCTCAAAAATACATTTTAAATAAGTTTCACTAAAAAACCTTTGACCCACTTTTTTTTTTCATTTAACCAACCGAAAATAAAATCAGGAGAACAAGAGAGCTCACACCAGAAACCATGTGCCTGCTCGTACATTAACACAACTCACCCGCTGATAGTTTTCAGGAGAACAAGAGAGCTCACACCAGAAGCCATGTGCCTGCTCGTACATTAACAAAACTCACCCGCTGATAGTTTGCTTTTTTGGGGGGGGAGAGAGAGAGCGAGATACACATAAAAATAAAAAAGTGAGCTTAGGACGTCCCTCATAAGAAACTCCGCTTAAAGTTTCCTTCTCTTTCTGTTAAATACACTTTCGATTTTGCTTTTAAAATACGATCAAACGCCACCAACAACTACCGTTTCTTTTTGTTGGTTCTTTCATTTTCCTCGCCTTCTGCTCCCTCTCAAAAGCCGCAAACCAAGCCTTGGTTTAGTAGTAGGGTTCCTGAGAGAAAGAGCTTGGTGTTGCACTCAGTACAAATGGCTTTCTCTTGTCTTCTCAGATCTACGCCCGCCGCTCCTCTTGTTGAAGCTTCCCGCTCCGACTTCTCTCCTTCACCGTCCGATCGATTCAAGGTATCTGCTCCCTTTTCTCCTATCAACTCTTTCTTTTTGAACGTCCGTTACTCGCACTTTGTTTGAGCTTGATTTTGGTTTTTGGTTGTTGAGAGAAAAAAAATTAGAGTTAAAACTAAATATTGAAATTGTTATTCATGAAAAAATAAAATAAATATGGAAATTCCCTGACTTGGAAGTTAAATCTGCAAATAACGAGAGATATGAAAGATATAAGATAGATAGTAGTGCACACAGGATTATTTATTTATTTATTTGATTTCAGTTATACTGGTTTTGAGTTACTTATATCTGTTTGGTTGGCGAGAAAACTGAGGAAAATGAAACAGAAGCTTGTTTTAAAAAAAAATAGGTGATATCAGATCGGTATTATCATCAATTATTATTAAACCCTGTGCTTCTTTAGCTTATAGCTCTTATATTTTGAGTTTATTTAGTTTAAATAATTTATAATCGTTATAAAGAATGCATTAATGTTTAATGTTCAATGTTCATATATAGACTAAGCTTTTGACAATGTGTCTGTCTATAGCTGATGAGTGGTGTGAAGTGCCAATTACTATTTAGAGATGTAACTTTGGCCATTTTTGTAGTTTTAATCTTTCCTTTTCTCCTTGTAACCTCAGGTGTCTAGCGTTAGTTTTAACTCTTTGAAGAGCATTTTTGGCACTTCAATTCCAACAGGTTCATCTTCCTTACAGTTGAGTACTGAAGAATTTGATAGTAAAATCCCCACATATATATATAGGTACATGTGCACCAGCATGCCTTTTCTTTAAACTAATTCTGAAACATTTTGAACTACTCAGGACATGCAGTGGAAGGAGCATCCAACCCATCAAGGCTACAGCTATCGAAATGCCTCCCACAGTTTTAAGTGAGAAGCCACTGTTTTGTATTCAGTGTTCTCTTATTTTTGAATGGGCAGGACGGACTAGGGAGGTGTATTTACTGATATGCTGGTTTCATGTGTTTTTATTTTAAATAGAATCACGGGCTGATGGAAAGACGAAGATTGGAATCAATGGTATGTTTTCTCATGATTAAATTTCATTTTTGCTCCGTTTTTCTTATCTATTGTTGGATGCTACATGGATTACAATATATCTTGAAGTGTAACAGGCATTCTTTGGAACATAAACAAAAATTCTCAAATACTAATAGAAGTCTACAATGGTACAGGTTTTGGTCGTATTGGTAGATTGGTTTTGCGAGTGGCAACTTTCAGGGATGATATTGATGTGGTGGCAGTGAACGATCCTTTCATTGATGCTAACTACATGGTAAAGGATTCATGATTAGACTTCTTTATTGTAAGTCAAGTTTTGAAGATATGGTTGGATGGACAGCATTTACTACTCAGCTTCTTTTGTGTGATTCATTTTTATGGCTGCTTTTGTTTTACATGTTAGCCTCTTTTGTTATGTCATAAGAGCGGGCCTGGGTGAACCCCACCATGAACCCTTTTATTGGCCATCCCTGGTATTTATCCCAAAAATTGTTTGGTATCTCTGGACTATTGCACTGCACATGTTTAGGGGTTAGTCAGGTACTCAGAGAGCCTTGAGATCCTGGCACCTTGTTAGCAAAGGAAAAATGAAGACCAAAGAAGCCTTAATTCTTACCTGGATTGTTTTTACTTTCATCAGCATGTGTATGATGGCTTAGTGTGTCGTTGAACTATGTTATTAGACCAGTGCTGTTATTGGAAACAGAGTGATTTTCTTGAAATCACTTGCTTGATTTTCTCCACTGTGTTTAGAATGTTGTGTAAAAATATATGCTTTCACAATTACTGCATCGATATCCATTGAATTATAGTATTAGACCGGTGCTGTTATTGGAAACAGAGTAATTTTCTTGAAACCACTTAAGTGGGGCTTTGCTTGATTTTTTTCCTCTATGTTTAGAATGTGGTGTAAAAATATATCCTTTCACCTGTTCTAAACCAATATCCATTCACAAGTATGGTACTAACATCCAATCACAAGTATTGTTGTCTTTCAGTTGTTTAATGAAAATCAATGATATTATTACTGCAAATTTGTTTGAATTTGTCAAATTATGTCCAGTAGTTCATTTCCCTGAAAGAAAAACTGGGGGGAAGTCTTATAGTTTGTGGAATGCTTATGGAGTTGGTACATGATGTTGCAAGTCATCTTGGGAATAGAATGTGGTGTTTGATTTGTAATTCCTTTTATGTTTTTCAAGCAGCATGGATCAAGATCTGATATTTTTTGGTGATCTTCACATAGATGCATGGAATCAGGAGCTAGCATATTGCTCATGCAAATGTTTTTCTGGTGCCTTTTATTTCCATTTTCATTCACAAAATACAAATTCTCTCAACACCTCATGCATTTTTAGATGCATGAGTTCCTTTTCATGATCCTAAAGTCAATCTAATTGGCTTTGCAGCATGGTTTAAAAGCCACCAACACCATATAGATAACTTCACAAGATCTCTTTTCTCATGCTCTGATGATATTTCATTCATTATATCAACATCTATGAGCTCATACTGTTGTTCCATTTCAGCAGGCTTTTTTTGCATGGCAATTGGTTATGTAGAGGGCTATGGCGTGTTGGCTTTTGTAACTTGGATGCTTTGGCATTGTCCTGGTCTTGTGGTTCCCAAGTCTTAGAATTAGCTGCCAGATCATTAAAACTGAATAGAAATTTATGATATAATTGATCATATAGATGTATAGGATCTAGTGTATCCTTGTATTGCATGAATACTTGAAGAATTTGAAGATGAATTAAAAGAGGCAAGGCTTTTGCTGTATATTAATTTAGCTATAGCTGTAGCTATTTGATAATGTGGAAAATGGTGTGTTTTGGGAAAAAGGGGGCGGGGGTGCAGGGGAAAATCTTTTTTACTTGAAGCTTCCTTAATTTGCCAAAAAAATTGTTTATAATTAACTTGTTTTTTTCCCCTTCACATATCCAGGCTTACATGTTTAAATATGATTCTACTCATGGCGTTTTCAGTGGAACCATCAAGGTCTTAGATGATTCCAACTTGGAAATCAATGGGAAGCAAATCAAAATTACAAGCAAAAGGTACTGCTTCTGGGGATTTATTTTTGCGCTCATATCTGTACAGGACCTGAAATATGTGTTGGCTTACTGTAACTTCTTAGCATCTTGAATCAATTGTCAACATGATTCTCGATAGAGTTTTTATTGCAATATTAGCACTTTGATCTAACATTTAAACTCTTATATCCAGGGATCCTGCAGAGATCCCTTGGGGTGATTTTGGGGCCGAGTATGTGGTTGAATCATCTGGTATTTTCACTACAGTTGAGAAGGCTGCAGCTCACATGAAGGTTGGTATTAACTGTTATTGCCCTTAATTTCTCCTAGTCTCTGCTCTGTCTGCCTCTCTGATATCAAGATCCATGCACTACAAATTGAGCTCTTTGTGACATTGCTCTGCAGGGGGGTGCGAAGAAAGTGGTTATATCAGCTCCCTCAGCTGATGCTCCGATGTTTGTAGTTGGAGTAAATGAGAAGACATACAAGCCAAACATGGACATTGTTTCCAATGCAAGTTGCACTACCAATTGCCTTGCTCCTCTTGCTAAGGTCTGATCTCACTTTGAAGTTTCAAGGTTTATTGCTCCTTTTCTGTTCTACCGGTCGCTTGTTGGGAAAACCTCACTTGCAGTTTTTCCCCCGTATTTCTATACACAATACTCTTGCAGATCCTATCAGTTTGTGCAATTTTTTTTTCTTTTTGCTTGTAAATATATAAGCAACTCCTTTACCTCTTTAACATCCCTTGATTTCTTGTAAATTCATTTCTCAGGTTGTTCATGAGGAGTTTGGTATCATTGAAGGTTTAATGACAACTGTCCATGCAACCACAGGTCTGTCTCCCATGCATATTCCTGCATTCATGGGTTTTTTGTTCAGCTCATTGTCTTGCATAGGTGTGTAACGAATTTTTTGTTCAGCAACTCAAAAGACTGTAGATGGTCCATCAAGGAAGGATTGGCGTGGTGGCCGAGGAGCAGCACAAAATATCATTCCTAGTTCCACTGGCGCTGCAAAGGTATAGAATTGAATATACAAACTAGAGATTTTGTCCAACTTAAGTTGTTTGGAAAAAAGGCATATAAACACGTTTTTTGGTATTGTAGGCTGTTGGAAAAGTTCTTCCTGAACTCAACGGAAAACTTACTGGAATGGCCTTCCGTGTCCCAACACCTAATGTTTCTGTCGTGGACTTAACTTGTCGACTTGAGAAGAGTGCATCATATGAAGATGTCAAGGCAGCTATTAAGTAAATCTGCTAGTTTTTATCTTCACATATTTTTCTGAATTTTGGTTTGGGGTTGGGCCAGAATGGAGGGCTTTGATAGTTTGCTGTTTATAGTTTAGTGGCAACAACTGAGTTAAAATTGTGATTTTCAAATCAAGGTACGCATCAGAGGGCCCACTTAAGGGCATTCTTGGGTATACTGACGATGATGTTGTCTCCAGTGATTTTCTTGGTGACTCAAGGTAAATCTCCCTTCCTTTAGTTGTCCCTCTGCGTGTGTGCGTGCCTGCTGGGTTGCTTCATTTTGAACAACTATTAATATCATTAATAGGTAAGGTTTCTTTTTTTCTGATCCTAGCTGTGTCAAGTTCCTGTGGCCAACTCATTTCTGTTTGAAAATATCGTTGCTGTTTTAATCATTTGTTAAGAATGCTTGGTTTATGATTTCTATTGATTGCACTTTCCAACAAATTTTATAATGCCATGCTCAAGTATCCTGGAAAACTTGAGAGATCATGTTAATTGACACTCCACTGTGCTGCTACTTTTTGGCCTATAATTGCCTACTCCGGCTTTCCACGACCTGTGCCTTTTCTATCTTTTATCTAGAAACTAGACTTGCTTGTGAAAATATGAAAGGATCTTTTATTTGATCTTCCAGTGGCGCTGATCTGATTTAAGGAAAGATGAAATCAAATCAAATAAATAGGACATAGTATTAGATGAGATTGAAACTGGAATACAATTGAACGAATATTGGAGGGTCTGAAGAAAAACCTCTTCAACTACCTCATACAGTCTTAGTCCTTCAAATATTAGAAGTTTCATGCTAGTCACATGTCTGATTTAAAAACTAAAAACATAACTGCTGAATGTGAACTATAATGAGCCGAGACAAAAACTTCTTAGCTAATTAACTAAATTTCCTTCTGTGTTTTAACGCATTGGTTTCATTCCAGGTCAAGCATATTTGATGCCAAAGCTGGTATAGGATTGAGTCCTTCCTTCATGAAGCTTGTTTCTTGGTACGACAACGAGTGGGGTTACAGGTATAGCATCTTTCTTATAGGGGGAGGCCTGTGTAAACGCAGACATGCTGGCTCCATGTATTTACTGGAGGTAAATTGTGTTTGGTTTTACAGTAATGATGAATGACAACCTGAATTGCTCTTTTTTACAGCAACCGAGTGCTGGACCTTATCGAGCACATGGCGTTGGTGGCAGCATATAATTAAAGAAATACTGTGAGAGGTTTCCTGCATTAGCTGACGCTACAATCCTAGCGAATGCTTCAAGCTTCTATGAAAGTGTAGTTCTAGTGATTTGGTATTTGTTTTGCATTTTTGGCTTTTCTTATCATGTGAAATTTGGGCATGCAAGGGTGCAGCTCTGAAATAATGTTACACTCAACATGTATGTGGTCAATCTAGAAATATACCTCTGGACTGCGTAATGATAGGATAAAAATGAGGATCATGTTCCTTTCATCGGTCCTCTGTTTTGTGCTGGCATGTATGGGTTAAAAGCATTTGAATCTGGTACAAATGTCGCTTTGGGCTTTCTCTATGGGCTACTTGCCTCCCTCTCAAGCGACAGAAGGTGATTATAATTATAGTTTTGGACAATCTACATGTAGTATATCCTTGGACATTCGAAATTTGATAAAATGGAACCCTCTCGGAATAGTTTGATGAGATTAAATCTTTTACTCTAATTAAAAGGTTCAAATGGTACCATGTACACCATTTATAGTTCAAAATAAAAATAAAACTAAATTAGAACTTTTATTTTTTTAACGTTTTTTTATTGAGAAAAAAAGATATAAAATAATTTAAAATTAGAAAAAAGAAGATTAAAGTAGACAGACCAAAACAATTAAAACCTTTAAACTGAAAAATCCTAATTTTCAAAGGAAAAAAACCTTTAAACTTTTGTGTTGCTTTAAGAGTATAATCATCAACTAGCAAGACAACAATTTATTTAATAAAATCAAATAATGTTAACAGTCGGACATTGTGAGTGCTTTACTCGTTAAAAAAACAACGGTAACTTTTGTTGCTGCTCTGCCCTCCCCTCCCCTCCCTTCTCCTCGCTTTCTCTGTTTGTCTCTGCTTGCACCTTCCTCGGCCAACCACTGGGCTCCACTGCAGTGGCGTATTACATGCCCTCCGTTTGCCTTGACTTGCTTGTTCCGTGACTTCATGTATTTATACATGCATTTCTTTGAATTTGTTTTTTTAAATATTGTATTGTTGGTGTAAAAATCAGAGTTATTATTGGCTAGTTACGAGTTGGCCGTTGTGTTATGTAAAGTTTATTGTATTTTATACGCTACTAGTTAAAATATTGGTGATGTACAGTTTTTATAATACAATATAATATCTACTTTGCATAGAAAAATCATGTGTACATGGGGGGAAAAATTTGGTATATGAAAATATTTGTGTGCACGGCTATTGAAAACCTAAAAAATACCATACTCCATAGATTTTAATAAAGATCAACATGACCAGCGAGGTGGTCTGCTATATTAAAAATAAAATAAGAATAATAAAATAAAATAACAATTTAAAGTAGTTAGTTATCTCTGGTATCGGGAAAAGGGCAAAAAAATACCACGGGAAATAAATTGTACTATACAAATGTTACGCTGGAATTTCAATAAAAAAAAGTAGCAAAAATATTTAAGTTATATAAAATTATTTAATATTGATAATAACAATATATATATATAAAATTATTTAATATTGATAATAAATATATCGATGAATTAATTTTTTATTTAACTTGAATTTAAAATTAAACTATATAAAAATTATTTTAATATGATTTGATTAACATGAAAGGTTTGAAAATAAATCTATCAATAAAAATATCAAAAATAAAATTAAAAAAATAATAAAAATAACATAATTTTATGACTGAACTTTTTACTTATTATAAAATTAAAAAAATAATAAAAATAACAAATAATTTTACGACTGAACTTTTTACTTATTTCAAATTTAAAATTAAATTATATAAAATTTATATTGATTTAAAATCAAAATGTATAGAAATAGTCTTAATATAATTTAATTAATTTGACAACACAAAAATAAACTGATTAACCCTTAAAAAAAATTCCAAATATACAAGTAAAAAAGATAACATTTTGAGAGGGAAAAAGAATAAAAAAAATTTTAAAAAGGAGAAAGGGAAGAAAAAATGAAGGCGGCCGAAATAAAAATAAAAATAAATATTCATTTGTCATAGTGGAGCATCATTAATTTCCCGAATTAATTCCAAATATACAAGTAAAAAAGATAAAATTTTGAGAGGCAAAAAGAATAAAAATTTTTTTAAAAAGAAGAAATTGAAGAAAAAATGAAGGCGGCCAAAATAAAAATAAAAATAAAAATTCACTTGTCAAGCATCATTAATTTCCCGAACTTTTTAGTATTATAGGAGGTTAATTCGGAAGGAGACCCCGGCACTTGGAAAGTATTCAGTCCAAGATAAATGAAGGCACGCCTTCGCTCGGCCCATCACAGGCTCGCAACACGATTTTTCTGCTACCCAGCAGACATTTCCATGTAGCTAATACCCATCGACCAACCTGCATAACCATGACAGAAACATGATATGATTCGTTACAATTTTAAGACAACATAGCATGAAATGATTCAAATGCTGTCAGTAAACCTTGACATCAATTACCAAGTACTCGTATACTCTTACAATCAGCAACTCTAATTTCGTTGCTTTTTTACAACTGAGGGGGGCAAAATTCTCTCGTATAACGTTCCTATTTTCTGCCAGGAGTTGGTAACAGTTGACCAGAAATACAAAATAATTTACATTTACAAACCTAGCTTCTTCGGTCTTAAGTATGTGGAAGAGCCTTTCTTCAACCCAGGCATTGAGACTTGTTGCTGCCGCTTTGCCCTCTTCTCCCTATCCTTCTCCTTGCTTTCTCTGTCCGTCTCGGCTTGCACCTTCCTCAAATTCTCCATTTCCTCTTCCATTGCTGTTTTCTCCTCTTTCTGCTTTCGCTTGTGCTCCAGCATTGACGTGTCTGAATCTTTCACAGAGAAAAACATTGGTCCCAGCTCAGCCAACCACTGCGGCTCCACTGCAGTGGCGCATTGCATGTACTCCTTTGTTGTCAAGATCAATTCATGATAAACTACATAATCTGGAGTGTAGCCTAAACCGTAAAGAGCACTGCTTGGGTGTAAATGACAAGGCATTCCATTCCGACAATTAACATACTCCCCGACACCCTTTAATCTTGCTGAATTGTGGAAATATGCAGAGCAGATGGCTTTCCGTACAACGTCCCAATCATACCCACAGGATGTTAGCGGGATTTTTAATGTCTTGAGAATGTCTAGCAGCTGGGATCTAACCTCTCTAGCCTTTCGTAATCCTTTGACATGCAAAAAATGATCATTACACCAATCTCCCCGATACTGGTGCTCTTTCCACTGCAAGTAAACATTAAGAAGAGTCAAGTGGTCGGACTCTGGCACAAAGAACTTTTCTCTTGCAGCATCACTCTCCTCCACTCTATCCTTGGGCCGGAAAAACACTGATGGCACTGAAAGCATCGACACAATTGTCAAAACCTCATTTATACACCCTAACCGTTCACCTATCAAGAGCATCTTAGCTAGAGGGGGATCCAATGGGAACTCCACCATTTTCCAGCCAAGATCAGTAAGGGCACCAACATTGTTTAGAGCACCCAAGACCCACAACTGGTACATAGAATTAAGGATGTTGTCCTGTGGTGGTGGGTCCATGAAATCGAAGTCCAGCAAATTTTCAATTTTAAGCGACTTGAGCAACAAAACCACGTTGCCAAGGTTTGTCCGCTGGATCTCTGGAACTGGACTGGGAAGCATTTCATTTAGGTAAGCACTCTCTGTATAAAGCCTATAACATGTGCCTGGACCAGTTCTACCAGCACGCCCAGCACGCTGATCTGCAGCAGCACGACTAACAGGAAAAACTTGGAGAGCATCCATACCCATCTTTGGGTTGTAAACTTTCATTTTTCCATAACCCGTGTCAATGACATAAAAAATTCCATCTACAGTCAAAGAAGTCTCAGCAATGTTGGTGGCAACAATGCATTTGCGGGCCCCATCTTCAGCGTTTTGGAATATCTTTGCTTGTAAATCAGCTGGAAGTTGGGAGTATATGGGTAGTATTAAGAGTTTAGGCACTGCTTTCTTGCTGGAGGATGTAAGCTGTTCCATGCGCTCTGCAAGAGCATGACAGGCCGCCTCAATCTCGTCCTGACCAGTCATGAAAATGAGAATGTCGCCGGGAGGACTGGTGATGTGGATAGTCATGGCCTGCTTCACCGCACCTTCAACATAATCTTCACAGGGACTTTTACTGTACAAGATATTTACTGGGAATGTTCTCCCAGGGATGTGGAAAATAGGTACACTGCAACAGATTCAGAAATTACTTATGTTGGTCAATGGAGATTATTTTTTCTGTAATTAAAAGAGTTTTAGAATTGAGAAGCTTCTAGTCATGCATAATGTTCTCAAACAACACATGGAAAAAGAAAAACAACCTTGATACAACTAACATTTTGTTAGGAAAAGCCATTCTTAAGTTACCTCCCAAAGAAATTTGAAAATTTCTGAGCATTTAGAGTTGCAGATGTCACAATGAGTTTGAAGTCACGACGCCGGGCAACCACCTTTTTCAAAATCCCAAACAACACATCTGTGCTTAATGATCTCTCATGTGCTTCATCCATGACAATGACACTGCAACAATCAGCCAACCATTTCAGTCTTGTTTTCATAAAACTGATTCTTTCTCGTGAAATTATCTAGTTACTCGGAATCTAGAAATTCTCATACCGATACTTATCAAGGTCAGAATCTTTCAGTGTCTCACGCAAGAGTACTCCATCAGTCATGTACTGCAAAATGTAGAGCAAAAATTTTAAGTGTTATAAATCTTGTACAAATTATAGTTCAGGCAAGCGCATATATCAGACATTTAATAGTTTTTTGACACTTCAATTTCTCAGGAAACTCTTCTCTTCATTGCCAGACACTGAATTCTATCATTTTCAGGGTTTTCTTCTACTTCCTTTTCTTTACAAAATAACACTTGGTGCTTCTAAGGTACTTTCCATGAACATCCATTATTCCTCCTTTCTTTTGTAATTCATAACCCAGTATTCATTATTTTTCAGCAACAACAAAAAAAATCATCACAGGTGGCATTTTCAGAAACCATTATTAAAAATGTTTACTACAACAACTAACCTGGTACTCACCTTAATTATTGTATTTGGCCCAGTCACATCCTCAAAACGAATGGCATAACCTATTTTATCCCCCAATTCAGAGTCCATCTCTTCGCTAACTCTTTTTGCAACACTCATGGCTGCAACACGCCTTGGTTGGGTGCAACCAACTATCCCATTTGTTGTATACCCATCTTCATGGAGATACTATAAAAAAAAAATAAACAAGTCAGATTCCAGTTACTGAGGTGCATAGATATACATTCTTATAAACTATAAAAAACTCTGTATGACAAAAGAAGGAAAATATAAACGAGGAACCTGTGTCAGTTGAGTCGTCTTTCCTGAACCAGTCTCTCCAACAACAACTATCACTTGATTTTCACGAATGACCTGCCCAATGCAGGTTCAAAATAAATGAGATAAAAAGGGCCAGATGGAATTTTTAACCAAGTACTTTGTGCAGTGCACACCAACCGTATGAAAGGGAAACCATACAGTGAATTATGGTATATTAAAATGCAGAAAAAATAAATCAGTGAAGATGATCAATTGCATCATTTTTTTTTCTTCTTTTACAAGTAGCTTCAAAATCCAAACCCATTAGGAGATTGGCAGGATAGCACAGGAATTCAGCTACAACTCATGGGCATAAAGCACAACAATGATGCCATGGTGAAAAAGGTTCCCAGCACCATGTTGTACAAAACCACAATAACAAAAATAAGAAAGGAAATGGGAAGTATTTCAGCAGAAACATTCCATGTTCTTCCCCTGATAGGTGTGATCAGATCATTAAATTACATTATCTGCTCCTCCAAGTGGATCAACCTGTCCCTCACCCCTCCGCAAAAGAAGCCATCCCCTCTTTCCATAAAATAAAAGGGCAAATGGGAATATGGCCAAAACAAGCAGTATATACATTCTTTTCAATGCTTGAGTGATGAGGAATCAAAGTGGTTGCCCAATTATTGTCTGTAAAAAATAAGCTAAGCTTATGTAGAAATGTCAAACCTGCAACAACTCATCTCGCACTGAATATATAGGTAGATATTGCCGCTGCTCGGATAGAGTTTTTGACTTTGCAAAATCACTTACAGCTTCCCCCTTTTTCATATGCTGTGCAAATTTTGCATCTTCCTTAAAATCAATTTCACCTTCCTCACCAACAGCTGCAGTGTCAGCATCAATCTGTGATTGAAACAAACAGTAAATTACCACCTATTTTCAGAATAAGAAAGTTTTTTAAATCATATCATCATTATGATATGAAATTATCACCTGTTCAGCAGTTTTCTCTACACCGAGAATATCACCGAGTTTTGAGCCGGCAAGCTCCCAAAACCGTTGACGTGATTTATTCATGCTTTGCTTCTCATGAGTTTCTCTGACCAAAGCAGATCCTTTCCTTGAAATAATGGCCATATCTGAGGTGGGATCTTTTAGGGGCATTATTGGCTCCGCTTGTTTGGTAAAAACAACTCTTCCATCCAGGAAAGGAGGCTTTGTGTCTATAGCAACACAGGATGACCAAAATTTTAGCGAGGAAATAACAATCATGTATATTATTTCTGG
The DNA here is from genome assembly GCF_000495115.2 of Populus euphratica. Classification (NCBI taxonomy): domain Eukaryota; kingdom Viridiplantae; phylum Streptophyta; class Magnoliopsida; order Malpighiales; family Salicaceae; genus Populus; species Populus euphratica. The sequence continues at coordinate 4,699,805 of NW_011499848.1, forward strand.
TATTAATTAAGCATGACAGTTAGCATAACATTTACTTACCATGTACAAGAAGAATAACCTTGTGCTCTTCCTCATCATCAAACTCAGTCTGCACTTCAGTACCTCTAACTGTCCCAGATCTCATAAGTTGCCGATCCTCCCATTGGGCATTATCAGCACTAAGCTGAGATAACTTTTTGCTTTGAGCAAGTGACATTTTAGTTCCATCTCTTCGAACCTGTTTAATGATGCCACAGTTAGGAAGCAGTGTGAATAACTAAAAAATCATTCATAATACTGAAAAAAACAGAAGCAATGGATTAAGCGACTGTATTTAACAAAAACAGCTGCAACATATATCAGTTGTCAAGTCTTGATTGACTCAATTACGTCATGATAGAATGCTATATACCTACTTATCAAGAGCACAACCTGTGCAGTAAAGTAACTATTCAGATTTCTACAATAACTGAAAACAGCATAGTGTGGTGCCACATTTCTTTTCTAGGTCTTGCTCCAGGGATGAAATTATGGTAAATAAGACTATTAAGGATTGAAAACAACAAAAGCATGTCTAATCAATAGTATCTGTCAAGTAACAGTATAGTCTACTGTTGCACTGTTTGAAATTAAAATTACTGTCAGACATAACTTAAATTATATTAAATTGCTTAAAATATGAATTCTCTCTTTGGAAAACATAAAGATATAACAAATAACATAACAAAAAAGAAGAGGCAGAACATTACATAGTTTTTTTATGAGTAAATAAAGCTACAAAATAATTTAATTAATAAACTTCATGGTAGAGTTTATATATGTTAGGGCAAACTGCAATATAGATGTTTTTGTAATTTTAAAATATTTATGACGATTTTTGGATTTTAAATAAAATAAGCAGCCTTCCATCTCAAGAAGCATCACTTCCCGTGCTTTTTAAAGTAGAAGTTAATATACCTTTAACTTGCTCTTATAAAAATCACCTTCCAGCCTCACAAGTTAAGCATCTGATTTATAAGATCCTTACCAAACACTATTTTAGTATTTTAATTGCTTTGCTTTAAAACAAAGCAACAAAAGTTAGAAAATTAAGGGACCATAGAAGCACTAAAAGGCTGCACAGGCGATATTATGTGTATTGTAATGTTTCATACTTTCAAAATATTTCGGCATATGAATAAATCATTAAAAATGTTATATGTGATTTCATGTATAAGAGTTTGAAAAGAAAAGATGAGGAGGTGCTAGCTTCCTCCTTTAGCTATATCTCCAAGGACTACACTGAAGCTTGTTGAAACAAAAGGTTAATATAGATCAATTTTGAAGATAGTAATTGCAATGAAATATCATCACATCTATCAAGGCTATTTTTTAATTTGTTAATGCATTCTTTTGGTTTTTAATTTTTTTAGATATCATATGTGGATAGAAGTTTGAAAGGAAACATTACAAATATCTTAAAAAGTGAGAGAAGTTGGAAAAAGTGAAAATTCCATTAGCTTTTGTGAAAACTATACGGGTGACTTTGAAAGATTTGTGCATGCTACAAGCGCCAGAGTGACACATTTCTAAATTTAAAGGGATCAAAAATAATTTGGCATCTCTTAACCAATCACTTTGTGACACATGACAAAACTACTTCACTATTGACAGAACTGTAGCAGCTCCTGCAGTTTTAATATTTTTGTAAATTTCCCGAATCCCAATTGTCTACATGAAAAGAATATGGTGAATTTGAGCCTTACAATGGGCATGTAAAATAAATTAAAAGTTAATAAACATTTTGCATCCATCACATACATTATATATGATATGATCAACAGCCTCAAACAACTGACATTCTTGCTTTGAGAAGAAAAAAAAATTGCCACACAAAGAGAGGGGAAAATAGAAAAGGTATTAAGGCCTTTCAAGCATACCAGTCTTTTGGCCAACTCTGCCTCCTTTTTCTGGAACGTGGCATCATCCCCGAGGAAGAATGATGAGCTATCAGCATCAAACATTGTATTGCCTTCTTCTCTATCGTACCTATATTGGAACTCCATTTAGAAGAAAACAATTGTGAGGAAAATACTATGATTTCAAATTCTTGAAGAAATAATTGAGAAAAGAAGGATCAGCAATCAAAACAACATTCCTTAGCAGAGCTATCGCATAGGAATTAAGGTCAAATAGTTGAACTTTGCTAACAAAATTTAAAAAGTCCGTGTAACATGTAAAGCCAAGGAGGATTAAGAAATTAAGCAGATAAAGAAGGGTAACTAAGCATAACCAATGAAACAAAATGACATTTTCAGATCTGTGCAGTTGAATCTTCTTCCAAGAGTTCAATATGACTCAGTCATCCTCATAAGCTTATATAAAAACCCACAAATTTCAATCCCACCAATGATGAATAACTAGCAGTGTTTGCAATCTCATATGAATACCAGAAAACAAATTACCAGGCTCGGTCAGAATTGTATTCCATCTCTTGACGCATACTTTCAGTAATCTCATGATTGTGCTCCTCGGATGAATAAGTTTTATCTCCTTCACCATCCTGCAGAAATGAAGTTAAATATAATAATGACTTCAATAAGTTAAATCACACAAGCGACCATATGAGGCAGAGCATGGATCATAACCTACTTCAATGTGAGAGAGATAAAATAGTGTCTTTACAGTAGAATCAGCTAGATGTGACTGCTTTTTACATAAAATATTGAAGGGAAAAAAAGAAGGTGTATGGTGTCACTAATTAATAATACCTCCAATGATGGCGCACTTGTGGTGGAAAAAGAAAGTTGATGGGACCTTCCACCATATTTAGAAGTGGAAGACCTAAATGATGATCCAGAAGCACGTATTGGAACTGGCGAGGGAGAAATGTGATCCCAAGGAGAAGCAGCAGAACCTGTGTATTACAACAGGAAATGTGCCCGAAGTCAACAAGAGAAAGAAAATAGAACCTCTAGCACCATCTAAAACAAGCCAAATTCTAAAAGAGATTACACTCCCTTAACATACCACTACTGCGAGGTGTTTGGCCACCCATCCATGGGGAAACTAATCGTGCATCAGGTGAGGCACCAACAAACATTGGCGATGGGGAAGGATGGTGGCGTCGGCTAGTATTATAACTATCCTGCCGAGGTGTTTCCTCCCATTCCCATCTCCCATCATCCCAATCAGACCTGCCTGCAGGATCAACATTTTTGTATTAGAATGAACAAATTCCCAATGGCAGTCTTCTTGAAGTATCTACAAAGAAAGAAAGAAACAAGGAAAGAAAAGAAAAGGATCCTAAGACAGTTTCACAAGAATATCTGCAGTTCTAAACTACAGAATCATGCCTGTACTGGGTTTTCACCTTAGTCTTCTATGTGGGGAGGAATATGGAGTAGGGGGTAAGGAGATGGATCAACAATGGAACATTGTTATTCTTTGAAATAAATGGTTAAAGTTCGCATAACTAAAACATGACAGATGACAATCCCATTAACTGGTATATGGAAATTCTTAAACATGTCAAAATGTTGATCTTGAAAACAGAGTTCCAAGAGATCCTTATTGTTTTTATGTAAGGCAGGGAAACATTTGATGAAATAGAGGGTTGGAGAGTCTTGGATAGTTTGTACCATGTATCATTTTGTTTAATCTCATTATCTTTTATTGTGTTTTTGTAAAGTGGAAAGGCATTGGATAAAAGCAAAAACAAGAACTGCATACCTGGTGTCCTCCTTGAACCTTCATACCGACTTCGTTTTCTTCCATAGTCGCCATCATACTCCTGTTCATACCGTCCACGTGCTTCCCTTCCACGATACCGTTCTTCACGATCACTGCTGTGCCTATCTCTCCCCCTCCTGCTTTCATCCCTAGCATCATCTTTATGGCCTTTTCTATCCCTACCTCGGTCATCTCTGTCACTCCCAGGACTCCTAGACTTAACACTCCGGGAACTCCCAGTATAAGTAGCACAATCCTTCAATTAAGAGAAATGGAAAAATTAGACATCATATACAGTATGTACTCTTACAAACCACAAAATCTCTTAAAAATAATTGCTAAATACCAAAGAAGTGTTTAGTGAAAAAGGCACAATAATTCAAGGCATCAAGGTATAATCCCCTTCCACCCTAGTCCCCGGATTTCTACTGAACTATGTTTGTGGGAAAACATTGATTGCAGAGAGCCAGTAAGCACATGGAAGTGAAAATGACAGCAGTAATTCTGTTATGGCAGAAATTTATCCCTTCAAATTCTTATAGTAGAACCGCTTAATCAAAACACCTAAAACAGACCAAGGAGTCAAAAGTTGCATGTTATGGAATCAAGGAGCTAATAGCTTCTTAGTAGGTTTGTTCAACATATCCAGTTCTACATAGAGATGTTAGCATGGTGAACCTCAGAAGTTACATTTTGTCTCAATAGAATTCAAGGGCAGTTTCATTGTTAAAATTCTATAAGGATCAACAAAATATCACACTATTAATATATTAAAGCTTGTGTCCTATTTCTCATTGCTGTTCTGTACTTTTACTAACCAAAGCTGAAGTAAAAAGATCACTTTCTTGGAAATGCATTAGTGAGTACCGAAATATCAACAACAAGATTAACTTACATCTGATGATAGATTTTCTCTAGAACGAGAAGTTCCATGTGTGTTACTATGCGATCCCTCCCGTGTCACAGCACTTTCTGGTATGCATAATTCAAAAACAATTAGAAGAGAAAAATTACAGGAAATTTCAGTAAATAAGCAAATAAAAAATAGAACATCTTGAAGATAAGTGAAGTCATACTCTCGCTAGAGGAGGCTTCCCGATATCGCCTGTTTACATTTCTGCGTACACCACTCTCACTTCCACCATCGTTTTCTACTTCATCTAATCCAGAAGATTCACTAGCCTCTTCCTCTTCATCAATCGACGCCATAAAAGAAGTTGTAGCTCTTTCCTTCGGAGCCTTAAATCCTCCTCCATTTGCATCAGATCCTCCTCGTTTCGCAATCGCAAGTACATCTAAACCTAATTTTATCAACACGAATTTTTAATTTTCTATTTATAATATAGATAAATATATAGATGGATGGATAGATAAAAAATAATACCTAAAAGTGATTTCCTTTCAGGAGGCCGAAATTCGAGTTTCTCCTTTTTAGGAACAAATAAGCCTCCGGCACTACCATTGCTCTGCTCTGCTTCCATTGTAACGACTGACTTGTCTATATCCATGACTACACTTTTACTGCTAAATCAAAAATTGACAAGGAAGACGCGTACCTGGGGGTTTGGATCGAGTAGTTGATTGAAACCCTGGACAAATAAGCTGGGAGAGAAAACCAGGTTGGGATTTCACCCACTTTTGAAGGGTCAGAGAAAATTCGGCTGTCATTCGAGAATTAATTAAGAATCTGGCCCAGACTAAATTGGGCTACAATGCCCACTGAACCAGTGCAGTGACTTTGTTTGTGACTAGGTTCAAAGTCGGCGGTCCAGGCCCATGTTTTTAATGGAAACTTTTTTCAGTTGATAAATAGTTAGATATATATATATATATATATATATATATATATATATATATATATATATATATATATATATATATATATATATATATAGCCGCAATGTTTCATTATACACATAGGTCCAAAATACTTTATATTACTACAGCGGAATGATGTTTTGGGTGGAATGACTATGGTTTAATGATGTTTTTGCCATTTATTCATTAAATTATTGAAATTGTTATTTGGTGTAGTATAGTTTTTTTTTTTTATTTCTGTGCCTATTAATTATTGTTAGATTGATTAGAGACAGAATTGTTTTTTCAATTTTTTAAAGTACAGTAATGATTAAATCACTTTTAAAAATAAAATTTATTTAACAAGTATTTATGGTTTTTTTATTTGAATTTTCACTTTTTCAAGCAAAATAAATTGACTAGATTACCCTCGTATGTAATTTCTTATATGCATATAAATTGGTAGATAGAGACTTTTTTGTATTAACATCTTGGTTTTTTAATTATAGTCAAATTGATTGAGGGGATATTTGGTATTTTAATGAATATAGATTTTATTAAAAAAAATAATTAATACATGCAACAAACAAACGTGTCGTCGTATATAAATCTTTTAATGTATAAGAACAGCCCGTGAGGTGTATTACATTAGCTAAACAATGCCAATCTCAAAAGACATTAGATTCATTTTGGTTGCCTCTCTCCCCCTCAAATGACGGGTTTAACTTGTTGGTCTTTAGTTTGGCGATAACGATTTGTTTCCTTGCATTTTTTTTTTATCTTTTCAATTTAATATCCTAATTTGTTTTTTATATTTTATCATTTTTCTTTTAATTATCACATGTTTTATTTAAAATTATTTATAAAATTATTTTTTTAATAATTTCAATTCTCAAAATTAGTGCCTTCTTGCTCGAGTCCCCATTCTCCCCCAAGTCCTTAAATAATTTTTTATCTTTAAGTTTAAAACTTTTAATCTAATCCTTTTATCTATACTTGTTGGTAGATTTGGCATGGTTTTGCGACCTGCTTTGGAAATAAAAGCTGTTTTGTAGGCATTCTTTCATGAATATTTAAGGTCTCAATTGACATTTAAAATTGTATTTGGATGAAATTAAAATTTGAATATAATTACAGGGTTCAGTTGGAGTACCATTTTCTTTTTCAGCTCCCGGAGCTGTAGAGCCCTTGGATAGCTTCTGAAAAAAACGAAAAGAAAAGAAGAGCCCATGGATAGCTAAGGTTTTTGGACAGGGGAAAAATGGGAATCTGTTGTGGAATTAATTATTATAATATCACTAATATGCCCCTGGGTAGAATAAAAGTTGTGGCAGAAAGAAAAACTTTTGAAAGACATCTGATAATGACATTTGATTTTAATTTTTACTTTATCTTTACAAACAATTTTAGACAAAAATGAGTTAAGCCCGTTTGGTTGCTGATTTTTTTTTAAAATTTTTTTCTTGAAAAGTAATTTAATTTTTTATATTTGATAATATTATAAAAAGAAAATTTTGAAAATAATTTTCAGTATTTGACTGTATTATAAAAAATAATTTATTATTTATTATTTTTTTAATTTATTAACAAAATGAGAACTATGTTTGATAAATAAAAAAAATAAAAAAAATTATTTTTATAAATTATTTAAAATAAAATAAATATAAATTAAATGAATAAAAATCAAATCTAACAATAAAAAAGTTGAAAGGGAATGAATTTTTTTAAAAAATTATTTTTATACATTATTTTAAATAAAATAAATAATAAAAAAATAGGAACAAAACTTGATTGATAAAAAAAAATTAATTAAGAAAAATAAAGAGAAAACTAAATGACAATTAAAAAAATCAGTACCCAAGTTCATATAAAAATTAAATTAAATTAAATTTTAAAGGAAAATACATATGTATATATATATATAACAATCAAGTGATTAATGATCAAATTTAATATAATTAATAATAAACAAAATATTTTTTAATTTTATCAACTTCTCAAAAGTGTTTTTCGTTTATAATAAAATAAATATTTTTATAAAAATCAAGACATAATTTTTTTTATAAAAAAATATTTTTTAATTGGCTAATTTTTCTAATGACAAACAAACATTAAAAAAATATTGGCTAATTTTTCTAATGACAAACAAATATTAAAAAATTTTTAAAAATAAATTATTTTTCACGAAATAAACAAGATATGAGTCCATTTAATAGAGCCTATGAATTATGAATTTTAAATTTAAATTTAAGTGATAATTCAAAATTCATAGCCTATGAATTATGAATTTTAAATTTAAGTGATAATTCAAATTCATTTTTTTTATAAATTATATGAAGGAAATAATTTTAAATTTAAAACATATTAAATGAAAAAAATTAAAAATGATTTTGTTTTAAAGAATGCAGTGCAAGTTAAAATCTGTATGTTGAAAGCTAAAGATTTTTTTTTTACTACAATAAAGTTTTGATTCAATTCTGTATCAAACTTTTGATTGAAGTCTACAGCTATTTGTACCAAATATGCTTAAATAAAAATTTTGCTTTGATAGGAAATTAACATTTGCATAAGCGATACCAAATATAATCTGTTATGTGTTCAAATAATTAAATTTTACAAATTAATTTAATTTATTTTAAGTTTGTCTGGCTATAAATAATTTTTTCTTTAAATAAAAAGCTTACAATAAAACCGAGATTGAAATTTGAAAATTTTAGCTCATGAACTATAACCTACACTACATTTAAATTATATTACTAAACATATTCATTTTAATTTAGTGTTGTTATGAATTATTTTTCATAAATAATTTCTAAATTACAAATCAAAATAAAAAAATTATTTTTAAAACATATTTTTTGAAAACCTGTATCTATACATAATATATAGGATTGTTTTTGTTTTTGTGTTTTAAAAATATATTTTTTTTTAAATTTAATTTTTTAAATTTTTTATTTTAAATTATTTTTTTAGATCATTTTGATATATTAATATTAAAAATAATTTTTAAAAATTAAAAAATATTATTTTAATATATATTTAAATAAAAAATATTTTAAAAAACAACTACAACCAAACACTCATCCACAACTAAATAACCTTAAGACCTCTGGCTGTCTAGCTATACTGGCTTTCATGATGAGTGCAATATTCCATCATCTAGCTATACTGGCTTTCATGATGAGTGTGAATATTGTTGCGAATCTTTTAATCAGCTAGTCTTAGAAAAAGGATGCTGAAAAGCCACTTAACCAAGCAAGAATGGAATTCTGTTTATGATATGAACAAAAGGATCATATTCGTTGTTTGAGATTCCTTTCATGCTTGATGGATAATGATGAATCAAATACAATTGTCAGCTCCAGCGTCCAATGAAGGCTCGAGATGGCGCTACTTTGAAAATGTCTCCAATTCTAGCTAGTGTTATGAAAACCATGTTCTCCATGCTTTCCCTTTACAAAATCTGTGGACACCCTCTTGACAGTTATATAAAAAGGAGTGGTTATAGTTCTTGCTTCATTTCAAAGCAGATTCTTCGAACTTGTTGCTGTTTATAAAGAGAGCCTAGTCTGATTGGAACACTTGCAACTTTTTAAAAGCCCTGAACAACTTCAAGGCAAATTCCTGGGCTAAATAATGGTGAGCAAACAGAGCAGTTCTCGAGCAGATTCGTTAGACCATCGTACGGATCTTCTATCGCCTGCTGTGGCAGGAGAGACTGTGAACATGATGATCATGGAGCCGTCTTGGCAACTTAGTATTGATAAGTTCCGGTTGCCAGAGAGACGGATGGATTCTCATTCTGGCTTTGGATATTTTCTTAAGACACCGAGTGAGCTTTCCATTGATTTTTAATGTCATCAATTACATGCTTAAAACACTAGCTGCTTACGCATTTAAGGATTTCTTTTTCCTCCTCTCTGGCAGGGAGACACAAGAAAATTTCAGAGTACTACAGATGGCAGGAAAAGCTTCTCGAGGGATTCAATGAAGTGGAATCATTCGTTGAATTGGGCATTTCGCCTGGAAGCTTAACGGAGGTTTATTGTTCTTGTCCTTTCCCTTTCCTTTCCTTCTCTCTTTTCCTCTTTGATTTTCGATCCCTCAAATCAACTACGAGTGCTTATAGGAGCGGAACCACAATTTGTCTCAAGTCATAACTATTTTGAGACCACAATCTTATAGTAACTTGGTTCTGTTTCACTCATTTTAATTTGTTCCCAATTGACTCTCATGATTTCTCTCTATCATGTTATCTTTTTTATGCTTAAAACATTTTTTTTTTTTGTTCAGGATGAAATGAAACAACTTGCAAGGAATGAGAGAGTGGCAATATATGCATCAAATGCAGCCAACTTGGTGCTTTTCTTTGCTAAAGTGTATGCTTCTTTTGAGAGCAGATCATTGGCAGTGATAGCTTCAACTTTGGACTCCCTTTTGGATCTATTATCAGGATTTATTCTGTGGTTTACTGCTGACGCTATGAAAAAACCAAATCAATATCGATATCCTATTGGCAAGCAAAGAATGCAACCTGTGGTAGGGCTTATTCCCTCAGCTGATCTTGAAATAAAAGCTGTCTGTGCCCTTCTTGTTCATTGTTTTTCAGTGCCTTGAAAGTGGGTGATTCGAAATCAGGCATTCGAATCCTCAAAACCTCAACTTTAAGTCTTCGTTACTAGATCAACGTCCCGGAACAATTGTCCATAAAACACTCCAGCATTGGTGCATCGTTTAGCAGAAACACTAAAAATTATGCAATGCTTCATTTGCTGCCCTTTGCCTCGAGTGTCTTTAATGAAATATGAGCTTTAGGTCGTTGAAGAAGGAACAAGTGTGGTACACAATGGTAACCATGTCCAATGAGAGTGTATCAATCACAATTGCGTATTTAAGGTTATCAATTGCTTAAGCCTTCTTATATATATATTGTGCTTTTTCACCGATCCAAGGTTCTTTTTTTTTCAGGGAATAGTTATTTTTGCATCAGTAATGGCAACTCTTGGATTACAGATATTGTTCGAGTCAGGAAGAGAACTTGTTACAGGGGTAGATGCAACATTCATTAATCTACACTACAACTGCTATATTACTAGAAAACATTTAAAGTCATCTTTAATTAGCTTTATGCAGGCTCAACCAGAAAGAGATCCTAACAAAGAAAAATGGATGATTGGCATTATCGTCTCTGTCACAGTGGTAAAATTTGTGCTCTTGTTATATTGCCGCAGATTCAGCAATGAAATTGTCAGGACATATGCTCAAGATCACTTTTTCGATGTCATTACTAATTCAATCGGTCTAGGGTCAGCAGTGTTAGCTATCAAGTTTTACTGGTGGATTGATCCTATTGGAGGCATCCTTGTAAGTTGACGGTGTTGGCTAATGATTCAGAATTATTCGGTAATATTGGTATATGCTCCCCCTTTTCACATTATTATAGTATAGGAACAACTGATATATGAAACTGAATTGTAGATAGCTTTATATACAATGAGCAACTGGGGAAAGACAGTGGTGGATAATGTTCGGTCATTGATAGGGAGGACAGCTCCACCAGAGTATTTAGCTAAGCTGACGTATCTAATCTGGAACCATCACAAGGAGATTAAGCACATCGAAACCGTTAGAGCATACACATTTGGTTGTCAGTACTTTGTGGAGGTTCATATAGTCTTGCCACAGGACATGTCTCTTGATCAAGCGCATGATATTGGAGAGACACTTGAAGAGAAGCTAGAACAACTTCCTGGAGTTGAGAGAGCTTTTGTCCACGTGGATATTGATACCACTCATCATCTGGAGCACAAGTCCAAACGTCCAGGAATATTCTGAAAGAAAATCCCTTAATGGAGACTACCTTGTTATGGTTCAAGGCATAACGAACACCTTCCGGGATCTTCCTGAGGACATCTTCAATTAACGATGGAATTAAGAAATCAAATCTTACTGAAGGAATAATATGAAACAAGCTGATCGTATGATAAGTGAGTATCTATAAACTTGAAGAGGAGTAGAAACTTGGTAGCTTGGATTAATATTTATCTCTGTGTGTGTGTGGGGGGGGGGGGGGGGGTTG
>NW_011499848.1:4711601-4722098 GCF_000495115.2 Populus euphratica
GGGGGGGGGGGGGGGGGCTTATAAGGGGTGTTAGGGATGGAAGAAAGCAGTTCTTTTGTTTACTGGGATATTTGTTTTGTCATTTAAGTTGGGATTTTGGCAACTTGTATTTGTTTATATTAAGCTTTCAATTCATTAATAAGCTTAATAGTGTTTAGTAACGTGTGATCCTCTGAACTACCATCCCCTTCAAGAAAAAAGGAACGAAGCATAATGCTTGATGACTGATCTTGAGCATGCTTTCGGGGAGGCACCATATCCCTTTCAATAGTAGCATGCCCAAGATCGGTCATCGAGCATGATGCTAGTGGCAACTCTTCATCTATTATGCAACTGTGACTCTCTGTTTAAACAAGCATATAGTTTATGAAATATCACTTCCTTTTGCTAGTGGATTAGTTGTTTTGATTATTATAACAGAGCTTTGCTAGTGGGTTAGTTGTTCTATGTGTGTTAATCTTGATCTTGTGTTTGTCTTCTCATACTTTTGTGATTGGTGGTAATTAAACCGTGAGCTGCGAATGAAATGAAGATATTCCAGCTAGGATTCCTTTCATACTAGACCAGCAAAACCTTAAATTAAATAAACTCAAGTCAGACTAACAAGGCATGAATGGTGACGGTATTAACTTTAACTAACTTCTTTAATTTCTGAAAAGTTGTTGACGCTAAACTAGTAATATTAACCATGGCTTATACTTCGTTAAATATAATGATTCATAGTATTTTATCCTTTAAACTAAGATGGCTTGGTATGTTTTAATGTTTATAAAAGGCACCATCTTATCAGCTTTCATTTCTTGTGTTTCTATCTATTTAAGGAGTGACAATCCTACCTTCTCTGCAAGCAAAAACTCTTCTGCCGACAAAAAATGGTTACTAGTCCCCGAATCGATTCGTTCGACTATAGAACCGAGCTTTTATCACCTCCCCCACCTGGCGAGAATGCTTCGGTCACAAGCGTGCCATCATGGCGTCTTAATATGGATAAATTTCAGCTGCCGGAGAGGCGTGCAGATTCCGATGTTGGCTTAGGAAGTTTTTTTAAGACAATCAGTAACGTTTCCCTTTTGGTCATGCTATTAATTGTTTTGGTTCTATGAAAAAGAAACAGTTCTTGGATATTTGTTTTATGATTAATATTTGACAAGTTTGATTATCTCTAGCTTTAATTTAATCTTTTATTCTCCATCCAGGGAGACAGAGGAAAATTGCAGAATACTACAGGAAGCAGGAAGAGCTTCTCGAGGGGTTCAATGAAGTGGACACATTCACCGAGTTGGGTATTTCCCCCGAGGGCTTGACTGAGGTTTGTTGCCTAGCTTAACCTAACTGTTCAATGTCGTTCACACCTGCCAGAAAACAGCATGTGAAGTGCCACGTAGACACTTTCTTGGTGCCTAAACGTACCATCTAAATGGAAAGCTTCAAATTAACAAATATCTTAATCAAAATTCAATACGCTTCCTATGATGGTGATACAGAATGAAATGAAGCAGCTAGCAAAGAGGGAGAAGATAGCAATATATGCATCCAATGTGGCAAACTTGGTGCTTTTCGTGGCAAAAGTTTATGCTTCGGTTCAGAGTAGATCAATGGCTGTCATAGCATCAACCTTGGACTCTCTTTTGGATCTCTTGTCAGGTTTCATTCTATGGTTTACTGATCATGCTATGAAGAAACAGAATCAGTACCAGTATCCCATTGGCAAGCAGAGGATGCAACCTGTGGTGGGTTTTCTCTCTCTTTCTTTCCCATCAATTTTGAAACTAAAACTCATGTTTCACACCTTAACTTGCCAAATGAAATCAAACCTTTTCTTCCGAGGAGAAAAATAAAGTTGGAGAGATTTTCGTCAGGTCTTTATGTAAGCCCATGAAAAGCATTGATTTGACCATCAACTAATCAAACTATTTACAGGGGATAGTAGTTTTTGCATCAGTAATGGCAACTCTTGGGCTACAAATATTGTTTGAATCAGGAAGAGAACTTATTACAAAGGTATGCAACACGAGTGCTGATTATTTCGTGGTTCAACAGACGGCATATAAGATCAACGAGTTATTTAGGCACTAGCCATATCGGTCATATGCATATGCTAAACTTGGTATCTACTTTACGCAGGCTCAACCAGACAGGGATCCTACCAAACTAAAATGGATGGTTGGTATCATGGTTTCAGCTACAATAGTAAAATTTGTACTCATGGTATACTGTCGCAGATTCAAAAATGAAATTGTCAGGGCATATGCTCAAGATCATTTATTCGATGTCATTACTAATTGTACTGGTCTAGCCTCAGCTGTATTGGCTATCAGATTCTTCTGGTGGCTCGATCCTATCGGAGCTGTACTTGTGAGTCATTGGCGTTGACACCGAGTTAATCAATGTTATCCAGCTAGTAGCTTACTGATTTAACCATAATTAATTATAATGCAGATAGCTCTATACACAATAAGCAATTGGGCAGGTACAGTGATGGAGAACGTTTGGTCGTTGATCGGAAGGACAGCCCCACCAGAATATTTAGCAAAACTGACGTATCTAATCTGGAATCATCATGAAGAGATTAAGCAAATCGATACCGTTAGGGCATACACATTTGGTAGTCATTACTTCGTGGAAGCTGATATTGTCCTGCCAGAGGACATGTCCCTCGGTCACGCGCATAACATTGGAGAGACACTTCAAGAGAAGCTTGAACAACTTTCTGAAGTCGAACGAGCTTTCGTTCATATCGATTTCGAATACACTCATCAGCCAGAACACAAGCCGAAGCGAGCTAGCTAGAAGGAACAAAATCATGGCCAAGATTGTGGATCATTTGATCTGGTTAATTGAGTTAAATGCCCACTTTTATTGTGATTAAGTAAACAGAATGAGCTAGTGGTCATTACCGGCCTGATTCCTTTCAGGAGTAACAATGGATTTAAGAATATTAACAATAATATGATTTGAGGGCGTTGCCGGATGGTTAAAGGTATACTCCCTTTTTAGTCATGAGGATTAGTTCAAATCTCAAATCAGGTTGTGGGAAATAAAATTATCACAAATTCCTTGATTTCTAATCTTCGCGCTTTTAGAGACGTCCTGCTCTCCCTTTGCCAACCATCAGGGACAGCAAGATGATAATTTCCGTGAGTATCATCAAACTCGTACTGAATTCCTTCCTTTCCCGTTTCCACTTGTCTGGTTAAAACGTTGTAGAGAGGTGGCATCCACGTATATTTGCTGCCCCTCCCATTTGTTCGATGAAATGCCTCATGGAGCTATGAAACTGTCCTTGTCAGGTTTCTTAATAGTTTCCATGTTCTCTCCCTTGCATTTTGTTTGTTTAGAATCCGAAGAAAATGGAATGGAAGTTGATGCTTTTTTCCCTTTTGTCCTTGCTCGCATGAGAATGATGTCTTTTATGCCTGTCAACGAGACTTCCACTGGGATTTTAAAGTCTTCAGTGGTGTTGCTGATTGCTAAACGTTAAAAAAAAATGCTCGAGAATTTTAAAGAACAATCATCATCTTAAATTGAAAAATGATTTTGTTTTTGTTTTTGTTTGCTTGTTTTGAATGACTTTTTTTTTTTTTTGTAATTTGACATTTGTATATAAAAATTAAAAGAGACAAGGGCA
This sequence comes from Populus euphratica, assembly GCF_000495115.2. NCBI lineage: Eukaryota > Viridiplantae > Streptophyta > Magnoliopsida > Malpighiales > Salicaceae > Populus > Populus euphratica. The sequence continues at coordinate 4,715,230 of NW_011499848.1, forward strand.
GGGGCATGCCCTAGTTTTACAAGTTGCTTCAAACACAAAATAACAAATAGCCCTAAAGACCACAAAAACAAAGAAACGCATCAAAACTAAACTATTGATCACATTGCATAGTTAGATACACAAACTAACTATCCACCCAGAAAACTTCATTGCTCAGCTTCCAAAATTGATGAATCGCTATCCTTTGTTGTGTTATGGGGACATTCCTTAACAAATCAAGTTTCTCCCGAATGAAACCTTCGACTTGATTAAAAACAAGTTGTGGGCGTTTTGATTTACCAGCAAAGATCCTTGCATTCCTTTTCTGCCATATGCAGTAAACTGAGGCTGCAAAGCTTAGTCTAAAGCAACTTTACTAAAAGTTTTACCTTCCATGTGACACTAACCCATGTAGTCCACTCATCTCATATTTTTTTCATCCTAGGAACATTGCATCTCACCATATCTCCTCGTAGTAAGAGCAATCAAGGAATAGGTGATTATGGTCTTCGTTGTTCCCGAAACATAGGGAGCAACCATTTGGACCGAAATTCCCAAATCGTTGCATTTTATCTTAAGGAGTAAGTCTTTGTTGAATTGCTAACCAAGGATAAATGATTTCCTTGGAATGACATTCTTAAAACAAACAATACCATGCCACTCTAACTCTAGTTTTTTTGGTTCCGAGTTGCCCCCATGCCACTTTGATTGAGAAATACTGAGTCCATCTAGACAATCTCATTCCGTTTACCTTCATTTGGCCTCACATTGCTTGGGATTGCATCTAGAGTCAGCTTTTCTCATACCCGAGTCATTGATGAACTTCCATTAGAGTCAGCTAGAGGGCTGTGAGGGTGGTGCCAATTGTCAAACCATAAAGAGGTCTCCCTCCCATCTCCTATCATATACTTCATAGCGTGCTAGGCTAAGGATCTTTCTCCATGCCCATTAGCATTTCCTCGGCACTTTGAGTTGCCAGAAGTTCTTTCCTTCCAATAAGTTGGCTCTAATCCAAGTAAGCCAAATGGAGTGTTTCGAGCTGGTGCATTGATGCCAGATGTGCTTCAATAATGCAATCTTGTTCCATTTTGTTATCCTCTTTATCCCTAAACTCCCCTCGTTTTTTGGAAAACATACATGCTCTCATGCCAGTTTAGCCCCGCTAGTTATCATATCCGTACGGACCGCACCAAACCACATAAAGGATCTTAAAACTTGCTCTGTTCTTTTAACCACTTTTCCAGGTAAAAGGAATAGAGAGGCCCAATAAACCTGAATGGAGAACAAAATTGAGTTTATTAGTTGCACTCGTCCAGCATATGAAAGTGATCTATATGTCTAGTGCTGAATTGTAGCGGTGACTTGATCAACAAGGGTTTTACAATGAACAGCCTCGAGTATTGAGGAGATAAGAGGGAGATAAGAGGGACCCTCTTATCTGAACAATCTGCTCTGTAATGCCATCTGGTATTCGACTTAGGTGAATGTCACTCTTGTCCGGGTTCGAGGAAAGTCCAGAAAGGGATTGAAATTCCACAAGCACATTATGAATCACACAAACAGAATTGACTTCCCCTTTGCTGAAGATCATCTAGTCATCGGCAAAACAGAGGTGGGAAATCCTATTCTTTTGGCACCTCCAGTGAAACTTGAACTCAACCTTGTCTCAGCCCCCTTCTCCCTTGAAAATAACCTGCAAGTTCACCGTTAACATCTATAGAATATTGAAATGTGGTAATACAAACCATGATCCATCCAATTACTTGTTCAGGGAAACTCATTCTGATCAGCATAGCATAAATGAAATCCCATCTAACCGAGTCATATGCCTTCATAAGATCTGCCTTCACAGCACAACGAGCAGATCGTCATTTCTATGGTACCCTCTCATCAATTCCTCGTCAATTATTTGTCTTGAACGACTTCATAAAGAAAAAAGACCCCTTTCTTCCTTTTTTACTGAATTTTTTTAGACGTCTTGAACTCTTCTTTGCTTGACATGGTACTGCTTGTTATTTACATGAATGGTTGATAAAAGTTAGGTGTGTTCGTATATATTTCAACTTTTATAAGCAATTCATACCATTGAACTCTGTTTTGTTAATTGAAAAATAATTTATGCTGCGGGTTTTAGTCTATTTCAACACATGATTTCTTGCTGGGATTTTTTGTTATAAAGAAAAACGTATTTAAAAAGGACTTCTATCTATCAGGAAATTGAAGAATCCGGTTGTCGCGTTGTCCCCTGGAGCTTTATTTTCCTTACTTTCTGATAGTGGACATGAGACTACTCGGGGATCTGGATGCCGAATGATAGTTTCTGGGAGCAGCAAAGCCTGTCTATGAATTGGCTGAGTCCTTTTTGACCACCCTAAACAGTCCAACTGTTGTTCTAGGAATCTAGGATGGGTTCACTCATCCAAGCTACTGCTTTTCAACTCTGGCTGGAACAATCTGGGTCCAAAGCACGCGACCCAGCTAGCTAAAGTAAACTATGTAACGTGTTAGTTAACAGAGAAAAAATTATGGGTTTTGTTCGAAATAAAATAATGTTTAAATAAATATTAATAATGATTTTCTTGGGTTAAAATATATGTTAATCTACCCTTCAAATATTATACAGGACACGAGTATTATTGATCAATCAATACTATAAAGCATATCAATCCCGATTCACTATTACGGTACATGTCGCTAAATTACAATTTCATAGTTTTATTTGATATTAAGGCAACTTTCGCTTTGGCACAACCATAAAGAAAAAATTATTTTGTTGATCAGATAGTTTATATCTTTTGCATCAAGTCTCACATATAATTCCATGTTAAATTTTTGTTTTATAGAACCTAAAATAATATGTATTTTAATCACGAAAACTTGTTATTTATTTATTTTTTATGTAAAACTTCATGTTATAGCAATTTTAATTAAAAAATATATTTTTTTAAATACCTTTTTAAAACCACAAATAAAATTATTTTTTTAAAACCTATATTTTAAAACAACAACAATGAAAGTTACGGCAAAACCAAATCTAGCATGTTTCTGCTACCTGGGCGCTCATCAAAACTAATGGGTGAATCACCCTGAAGCACATATTCAGCAACAGTCAGAATTTTGTTGACTGCAGTACGTATTATATAATATAATCTTGTTCTTTGATCTTGAAGAGTGCGTCCCTGTAGCCACTGCCCTTCTGATGACAGCATAAGACGACAGCTGAAACGTTTGAATAGCTTGAGATATATTTTTTTTCAACTCAAAATAATTAAACACACTGCACCGTATTTTAAGAAGTGATTTGAGCACCTTTTTAGTGCGGTCTCTGTTTAATCGTTTTGCAAGAAAGATAATGATATCCTACCTTTTTCTTTAGCTGGGCATAAAACTAGTTGGCCTTCAACAATGGAGATTCTAGATTTCCTCATATCGTGCATTGCTTGCACTAATTAATTTGATATGTTTAATTGTTCTGCTGAATCAGAATTTGTTGTCTGCAGCCTGTTGAATGGGACTAGATAAGATGTTAGTGCCATCCTATTCGATCACGATAAGTATATTTTAACATAAATAGTGATTCCATTTTAAAATGTATATATTACTCTTGAAATTTCATATTATATACGTAATAATTGAAAAATAAAATATTAAAATTAAAATTTATAGTGTTATTTAAGAACCATGTAAAAGTGAAACAATAAGTAAATCAACATGATAATTATTTGTTTTTGAGTTTTGAAAACAAAAATACATAAAAGCATCAGGGCCCCCTGGTAGCAAGCCTGGCCTTGCCTCTTTTTATTTTTTCTAAGGGTTTTTTTTTTAATAAAAAAACAATTACATAGACAACATATTATATTATTCATTGTTGCAGACGACTCATCATTTACTTGTGTAGTTTCTGGTAGCCCAGATGATTGAAAACTGAGCATAAACTCTACTTTAATTTTTTGAGCCAAATAACCTATTTTTAATCAATATTTTTACCTGAAAACTCATGGAAACAACATACACAGCTCGATACATGTAGTTTTCTCCAGTTTATTTAGAGAAATTTAATTTATTTCGGTGTTTACTTCAAGATTTACAGCTATAAAATCAAACAATCGAGCAAGATTTTAAGTAAATTCTTCAAAGTTTTTATTAATTAATGTTGAATATATACAAGATATTTTTTTTGCTGATTTTCTTTTTAGTTGATCGCTTGCAATGTATATGAATATGATCCATATATTCACAGCATGCTTGCCACAAGTCACAGCTCACAGTTAAAACTACAAACAAGACGACATCAACCTCGTAATAATCATACTCAACCTTCATCGAATGATTTCGTCTATGCCCCCACGTTCTTTTATGTTTTTTTAGGTAATGGGACTGAGAGCTAGGATAGAGGAACAGTTGATTTATTACAAGAACTGATTATAGAAGACTCTAAGCAAGGAATAAAATTGATTTCAATGATAAGTTATTTTGCCTTTATGCACATGTTCCCAGTGATCTTACTTTGTCGGCCGATTAATGGCCCATAGGGCAGTAGCAATTGCAAAATGATCCCTTGCATTGTTCTTTAAGTAACTAATGCCCCTTTTGTTATTGCATTATTTCAAACGAGTTGGATAAAATTTGAATTTTTTATTTAAGATTAATTTTTTATATGTATTTTCAGATTATTCTAATATATTAATATAAAAAATAAATGTTACTCCACTTTCAAAATCTCTTTGAATAATTGTTAAGACTGCACAGCACCTGCCCATTCTCCTCCGTCACCTGAAGCTAGGGAAATTCGGGGCCATATTGGACCCATAATAAGATTTTGTTGTTTTCGATAAAACCCATCAAAGATTTTGAACCACAGGGGAAAATTTCAGGTAAAAAATTTCACTGTCCTTGTAGCGTCCCGCTCACGAAATTGCCAAATCCATGTTTTTTTCATTTTGGAAAAAGAAAAAAAGAAAAAGAAAAAAAAAGAAAAAGAAGCCACGTGTAGCTCGGCCTTTTCCTATAACAAGGAGGCGGTTTTGGGGAGTTTTGAATGAGTAGAGTCTGCACAAGTTACAGCCATCGACATTTTCATTTTTCTCTCTTGGCGAAAAGGTTACATGGAAGGAGATCAGAGCGATCACAGAAAGAATGTTACAGAAGATTATAGTGCAGAGGCTCTTCCATCTGCAAAATCAGCGGTAGAAGAGGACCCATTGTCATGGCGACTCCGTCTCGACAGTTTTCGCATAGACAAGCAAGACACTGATCCTGGTCGTCAAACTTGGTCCTCTTTCCTGCGTACATCATCAAGTAATGCATTCCTCGCCTCGATCTTCTCCTTGATCTTGCTGCCTTGACCACATTTGCCTCGTTTCAGTTCTCTTCGTTGCCTTAATCTTTTCCCTCTCTTTTGTTTCTTGTTTCTTTCTTTCTATATTCAGCTTTAAATTCTTTGTTGGTAATTAAGTGGTGGTTAAATTATAAATTAGTTTTCTAGTTCAAAACAAACTAAATAGCCCCTCTAGTTTTAAAAACCAATTGATAGTCTCTGTCATCAATTTTTTTTTTCAATTTTTTATTTTAATAAATAGAAGAAAAAATTAAAGAAGTAAATAACATGAAAGAAAAAAAAATCGAACAAAGTATGTAATAAATTAAACATGAACAACATCAGTCAATCAATTAGTTTCAAAAGGTTAAAAACTTTTTATTTTGTTTTACAACATTAAAGGGACTGGTCTATAATCTACACGTTATGTACTTACAGCCAATTACAGATGAGGAGGGTAAAGGAGAACCAAACTATGTATAATTCTAGAAGCTGCAAAGTTGATTCTGACGATAACTCGTTATGTTAAAACTTTTAACATAACTTTTTTTCTCGATTTGTGCTTAGCGATTACCTTTACGAAACTTTTATTATGTTAAAAGGAAGCTTGTGCTTCACATGCCTTGCATGTTCTAGGTTGTCTCTTTCTTTTTCCTGGGACAAGAAAATATTTCCACACCTGACAAGGTTACAGATCATATATATAAGATTGTGGTCTAATTAAGATTTTCAATATTAATTTCTTGCTACATGGGATGATCTAATACACATGTATTCCATTTATGTATATATGCATGGATATACCTGTTGTCAGTGGTCTATATATAATTCTATCCGTCCCTGTTAAGCTTAGATGAGAATATGACCTCCTATAAATTATGTAAGGTGGACAAGAGAAAGGGGAAGAAAATGCTGAGATTAACGCAAAACTAATGGAGTCCAGTGAGATAGGCATGTAGTTAATTACCTAGCCAATTTCAGTCTATTGAATTAATTTATTATAGCTATCCCGACTTCATTTTTCCTGGTCATTAGGTTAAAAAAATAGAAAGATTATAATTATATTTTGAGTTGAAGTCTAGTAAATACACCCAACCAATTACTGTCAATGTGGATATATATATATGCATGCCATTTTTAAATTTAATAAGAAAAATAAGATTGATTTTTCATTTGTTTATTAAAAAGGGTTAGATCATATATTTTTGTGTGTGTGTGTGTGTTTGATAATGTTATGTATGGTGTTTTTCATAAGCATATTTTAATTAAAAATATATTAAAATAATTTTTTTAGATTTTTATTTTTTTTAACGGTAATACATTGAAAAAATAAAAATATCTAATAAAATATTCTTTTAATATTCTTTTTAAACAAAAATTATTTTAAAAAATAAATTAAAACACAAAAAAATCACTCTTTTAAATATCTTTAGGCTGGAGTAAAAATGAGCAAGAGGCATCAGGCACCATTCTGCCCGCCACGGAAATTTCAGGAAACAAGGGATCAAGATCATGCCGTGAGTTGCACCACAACAGATTTTACCCAGATATTTAGGAATAGGCGGTGACAGCT